>NC_056726.1:116269739-116569739 GCF_019279795.1 Protopterus annectens | reverse complement strand
TACCAGTTCTCCCTCAGACTACTCAACTGTATCTGCTGCTGCTGGCCCTGCCTGTGATCCTTGAAATTGTGGTCCTGCACCTTGCTGTCCTTGTTGAAGCTGTTTCCTGAAAAATATATTGTATAATATGGCACAGATTGTAAGTATTTTAGCATACTGCGGTGAACCTCCTGATGTGTCTAAACACTGGAAACTTGATTAAAGCAATCAAAACACATGTTCTATAATATTCCTAATTTGAGCACAGGTGTCATTGTATCCTTGCTCAGTGGGTTTGTGTGGGTTTCTAATTAGCGTCATGAGCTAGGGCTCAAAAGCATAACCTGCATCCCCTACTATATGCCCTTGAAGAATGTCACCTTTAGCAAACTTGGTGTACACCTCACAGGTGTGCCATATGTGTGAGTCATGGAAAACTGCATGGGTTACCTGCACAGACATTGTAGATGATACCTTGGGCATTACAGACAACTTGACTGTTCCCAGGTGAGGCTTTTATGTCTATGTTTGTACAATCTGTGACTCAGGGAAGTGTACTACTGCATAGAAGTCCTGCATAGATCTTGTTATGTCCTGTGGTGTTTGTGAAAAACAGATATACTCCCTTGCATGTTGTAGCATTCCTTTAAAAACTGACATAATAGTCTTGAGGTTGATGCCTGTGATGCCCCTAATATATCCCCTGTGGGTCTCTGGAAGTACCAGTAGCTAGTATACATAATGCAGCATATACATTTGTTTCCACTGGGATGGGCTCTGCATGAGTTCCCAGTGGCCTGAGGTGGGGGGTGGCAGTGGTTGCATATTTCCTCCAGTGTTTCCCTACCTACCCTGTATCTCATAGCAGTTTCTATGTCATACAGTCCATGATAAGTTAAATGGGGTCGAAACACCCTTCTTCTTGCCCAACATTTGGCAACAGCAGCAGCAGCTCCATGATGTGCCTGCTGCACATACAGCATAATAATAGCAGCAGCAGCTCCATGATGTGCCTGCTGCACATACAGCATAATAATAGCAGCAGCAGCTCCAAGATGTGCCTGCTGCACATACAGCATAATAATAGCAGCAGCAGCTCCATGATGTGCCTGCTGCACATACAGCATAATAATAGCAGCAGCAGCTCCATGATGTGCCTGCTGCACATACAGCATAATAATAGCAGCAGCAGCTCCAAGATGTGCCTGCTGCATATACAGCATAATAATAGCAGCAGCAGCTCCATGATGTGCCTGCTGCACATACAGCATAATAATAGCAGCAGCAACCCCTAAAGTTTTTTTTCTAGCAGCAGCAACCCCTAAAGTTTTTTTTCTAGCAGCAGCAACCCCTAAAGTTTTTTTTTCTAAGTGTAATCATGCCTGTATTCCAAAGATTTTGTGTACAGGGCAAAAGCCTACCCAGATTACATGATTGCTTTATAGCTTCCTGAATACTTCCACCATATTGGATTGGTTTATTAGCATGTACTTCAGCTCATCATGCTATCATTAGCATAGTCTGCAATTTCTTTTTGTTTGTGGTTCTACATGTCATGCAGTGTTGTTTAATGAATACCAAATACCTTGTGTCGCCAACATGATAACTACACTTCATATAGCTATTCATGAATCCGGCCCACTGTGTTCAGTGGATGAGGGAACTTTTGAGCATTCATTTTATTGTTTGTGAGGCCCAGTTCCTTGAGTCTAATAATAGCATGGGATGTTAAACCATATTAAATGCTTTGGACAGGTTTGCAAATAGGGTTGTAACTATTCACTTTGATTTGGCCTGCCATTAACATAGTTTATAAAAGTTAGCAATGCTATTTTTGTGTTATTTCCTGGCCTAAATCCATGCTATGTAATGAAAATAACTTGTTCTCTGATTGATTGATTGATTGTACATGGATACATTTTTTGAGTATTTTAGGTACAGATGGCAGGATGGCTATAGGCTGGTTGTTTTCTAGTTCAAGTAATTTGCCATCTTTATGTAGGGGAATAACAGGATTGTTTGTAACATATGTAGACTATTCTTCAGTGGATAGCTTATTAGTATAAATAACAAGTGTGCAGTGGCTTCTGCATCTATTTTGAGATGTGATTATCAGTCGTGAGAGAGGTGGGTTTAGGATTCTGAATATTTTTTTTTTATTATGGTGGTAGAAGTTGTGGTAAATGAAAAGGTAGTAGTGGCTGTGTCCATGTCACTTACTGATATGCTTTATGCATTGGATTTATTAAGGGAGTTTGCAGTATTTATGTAGTATGAGTTAAATCTGCATCCAATGTTGTAGATTGTTTCGTCAGTGAAAGGGCAGAGCCGTGATTTCTGACCAAATTGTATAAGTTTATTGACTGATGACCACAACTGTTTTGGAGTTTTACAGTGGTTCTTGTTGACTAGTATAGCCGTTAAAGATAGGATTCTTTATTAGGTTTTTATGTGTCATTATTTTTGCCAATTGTTTATTGTTTTTTTTCTAAACAACAGTTTTTCCACGTTTATCTCTGTTGTACAGTGCCTCTTTTATATCTTGTGTAAGCCATCGTGCAGATTTGATTTGATTCATTTCCTTTGCTGAGAAAATAGGGACTTTAACTTCTTGAAGAACATTTTGTTGAAGTGAGTTACTATATCATATAAATGCAAAGTTTGAATAGTTCCACGTTTTCATGCTTAAGGAGAGGCAAGAAGGTTTCCTTACTGAATTTGGTTGAACTTCTCACAATTTATTTTGGATGACTCTATGTATTTTAGTATGATTCCATATAGCTAAAACCTACATGGGAAACTTTGTTGAGATCTGTTGTTATTAACTAGTCCAAATGCTTTATTTTTCACTAACTTTATCTATCCTTGTGGTTATGTGTATTAGCTGTGTTAATCCATATTGACTGATAGTTGAGTGGATAGTTTGTGAGTATAGTTGGGCCAATCAGTATTAAGATGGCCTAGAATTATTGTTTTAAGTAATACTTTTTAGTATTGATTAGCTCATACAGCCCTGTTTAGCCTTTTTCAACATTCTGCAATATTTTTCATCATTCTTGGTAGAAAATAGAAAAAAAGAGCGTTGAGAGATTTTTTTAGTTTTACCAGAGCAAAACACCATCCACGCTTTCTCATCCTTAAATACATAATTTACTTCCATTTTGTATGAGACATACTAAAAAGTGAAACTATCCACTAATGAAAGAATTTGCTACAGTTACTCTACACTTGGTGAAGTCTAGTCATTGATGGTTAAACTCCTCAAGTTCAGTTATTTGATATTAAACTCCTATATCACCTCCTCTGTTGTAAATAGTTACTTAGGTAGCTTCCAGCATGTGTGGGCTTGTCTAATTTCTCTGGAACTGTGCAATCATAGAGTTAGTACATATAAAGTTTACTCCTTGACTGGAAGATTTGCATGGCGATTTGTTGCCCTATAATAAATGAGTGCTGTAGAATTCCTCAACCGGAAGCTTTAAGCAGTATGTTTTTTCCAGTTAAAGTTTCAGTGACTTTAGACTCAATTAAATATAAGGCAAGCTATTTATCATTAATGAAAAGGAAGGGAGAAACAAAATCCCAAACAGTAAAATAGCAAAAAGAAAAATAAAGACAGAATAATACCAGCCAACCTATTTGAGTCACATATCCTTCTGTTTACTAAATATGAAATTTCACAAGCCTGACTTAATCCTAAACTACTGCTCCTCTCAAAACTAAAACTAATAGCAAAACCTGCTCACATTAGCCACAATTTCTCCCGCTAATCCAACTTATCCCAATGTGAGGACATCCACCCTAACCAAGAACCCACCTCTACTTCCTTTTTTCAGTCTCTAGTTACTCTAAATCTACAGAGTATTTGTAACAAAATAACAAGAGTTCCATGCATGGTTATCACAACACTCCCCAGACATACTTGTAGTCGCAGAAGCATGGCTAAAGCCATACAACTAAGACAATGAACTGCTCCCAGCAGGCTTTAACATAATAAGAGCTGAGAGAACGAAAAAAAAAAAAAATAAAAAAATAAAGGCAGGAGGGGTAGCTTTAATTTATTCTAACAAATACACAATACTTCCCTACTCCTAGCCCATTCCTAAATTCAGTAATTTTGAAATCCCCATAGCCTTCTTAAAAATTACTGTGTATTACAGTTTTGTACATTCTCTCTTGCCAAAATATTCCAATACTAGAAGACATCCCATGTTGGATGTCACAAAATTTATCCAATGAAACAATCATCATGGGAGATGTTAATGTCAGCTGGCAAAACTTAATCTCTGACTTAACAGTAAATAGTATAAATCTTTTTGGATACACACAACTCATTACAACACCAAATAGAATTCAAAAAGCAACAACCTAGGATCTAGACTGGATCTTGGTCACAGATCCCAATAAATATTCTAACTCCAATACTCTCCCAGATATTTTAAGGGACACCTACCCACATATACCTATAGGACAACTATCCAATCATCCAAAAACCATAATTACAAAACCTCCCATAATTTATCTAACTTTAATCAGCAACTTTTTATTAACATACAAAAATCCTTAAACTGATCCATGCTAAAAACATTACCCTTGGATGATGCAGTCAGCCACTTTAACAAATTATTTCTTGACACCCTTAGCAGCCTAACTCTGCTTTGGACAAGAAGAACAAAAATCAGTCATGCACCCTGGCTAGCTAAGTCCACAAAATATTTACTAGTAATCAGAGACAAAGCTTGGAAGGAATGGCAAGAGAACAAAAATGATTGACTCTACAAAGCTACATACAGTTATGCAACCAAGCAAAACAAGTGGTAAATAATGATAAAAATCACTAACTGACCACAAAAACAACCCAAAAAAGATTTACAGTACCATCTCATCACTACTCACCCCAGGGTCCAAGCAAAACCCATCTCTAGCCACAGACACATCTCCATCCCATACTGCAGAAATGTTTAACACCTATTTTACAGAATGTGTAGCTAGCTTAGTCAAAGATCCTACCAAGCTCATCAGTCCTAAGTCCACAAATAATCTCAACCCACCTCTTTCTCAAATGTCCTCCAAACACACCACAATCTCTTCCCTTCCCTACCCAAAATATTTCTACAACTGACTTTCAACTTCTGTTCCTCTCTCTGTAACCAATACCTATAACTATATAAACAGACTACGACACAAATAAAACTTTGTTCTCCTTCTGCTGACAACCTCCCTTTTGAATACTTGAAACTTGCTGCTGATGCTATTGCATACCCTGTTAGTATTCTCATTAATAGATCCATCATGGAATCCCATGTCCACTCCCTCTGGAAAAGATCAATCATAACCCCTTTACACAAAGGATGGAAATTTAATGAGTTAACCAACTACCAACCCATTGCCATCCTATCTCCTCTTTCCAGACTGTTAGAAAAATGGATATATAAACAACTCCTTGACCACCTTATCCACAACAAATTACTTACACCCACCCAACACAACATCAGACCAGGACATAGTACAACAACTGCACTAATCTCCTTCATGGACACAATTAACAAATCAAGAGACTCTGGCCAAGTAACCTCAGTAATATTTCTTGATCTTTCTAAGGCCTTTGATACGGACCCCAAATCTTACAGCAACTCTAGGTCTTTCACTACCATCTCAACAGTGATTTACCAGCTATTTATCTGACAGACAACAATGTGTAAAATGGCACGGTTGTCTCTCACAATATCTAACTAACAAAACAGGAGTGCCACTAAGGTCCATTCTTGGATCCCTCTTCTTCAATACCTTCATAAATAACCTTTACACATCTTCCCATCAAAGCTCCTTAATACAATATGCTGATGACTCTACCCTCATCTCCTCCTCTAATAACATAACACTTTATGCAAATAACCCAAACTGCCTTCTCCTCCATCAAATCCTGGCTCAGCAATGCACAACTATTACTCAAGCCCAATAAAACAAAACTCCTCCTTTTTATACCTAGGCCACTCTCAACTGACTTTAAGATAAATTCTCTAAATAATACAGAAATTGAAGTGGTTTCACATTCCAAATTATTAGGAGCAACAATAGACAATAAACTTACCTTTGACCTACATATACACAATGCTATAAAAAAAACACACTACAAACTAGGGATGCTCTATCGGCACACAAACTTTATGGATATGGTCACCAAAACAGGATTGGCCACAAGCAACCTGCTTCCCTCTTTACCTTATGGTGCCCCCATTCTAACCAATCTTCAGAATACACTAAAAAGTAAGCTTGAATCCTGCTACAATAAAATTGCTAAATTTGCAATAGGCTCATCTGATTACAAACACCACAGCACTGCTCTTACTGCACTTAACTGGCTTGAATTCCCACATCATCTAAACTACCTTCAACTAACAATCACTCACAAGATTAAATATAAACCTGAAAACTGTCCTGCTTTAAATTCAATTCTCCAAAGCTACATACCTACCAGGGCTCTCCGTTCTGCAGATAAGCAGCTACTAACTCTATACAAACCAAACAAAAACACTGGACAATGTCTATATTCCTATTATGTTCTAAACATAATGCTTTATCTTTGGATATCAGGACTATATCAAGCCTCAAGAAATTTAAGTTCAAACTAAAAGATTTCCTTTTCAAGTCATGTATCTGCCCCCATTCCAAATCTAGCTAGTTCTCACTTCCACTCCCCCCTCTTACATTCTCCTTTTTCTACCTCTATCTCTGTTGACTCCACCCCTATCCTTCACTTTTGCTACATCAGCTACCCTTCTCCCACTTTCTCCCCTCAAGCCCCTAGTCATCCACCTTTATCTCGACTCTAACACCCTTCTCTATTAATATTCCCCATCTTATACAACCCCCTCCACACTCCCCCATTCTCCTTCCTTAAACCCCTTCTATTCATCAGTCTTCATCTCTACTAACTCCCATCCCCCACTTTACTAAATACCCTTCTCCTATTTCCACTTCTTTAGTCACCTTCCTTTATCTTTACATTTAGTAATATTTACCTTCCTACTCGTCAAATACCTCCTTGTTGTACTATACCTTTCGAATAATCTTCCTACTCATCAAATACCTCCTTGTTGTACTATACCTTTGAATAATCTTCCTACTCGTCAAATACCTCCTTGTTGTACTATACCTTTCGAATAATCTTCCTACTCATCAAATACCTCCTTGTTGTACTATACCTTTCGAATAATCTTCCTACTCATCAAATACCTCCTTGTTGTACTATACCTTTCGAATAATCTTCCTACTCATCAAATACATTTCAAATAATCTTACTACTCTCAAATTCATTTACCACCCTTTGTTCAAATCTCATACTTCCCTCATGTTCCCCTTCTCTGCTTATCATTACCACACCTATCCCTGACTCTAACTTTTTCTTTTTCCATGAGAACTTTATAGAGACTATCTCAATATTACATTTATATAACCTTACCAACTATATATACAGCCTCTGTTTACTGTTAAAACATTTATTTTGTAATTCCTTAATGGTGCAACTATGCCTGTCATGAAAAATACACTACCTGTCATATCCTATTGAACTTTTTTGTAAAATGTATGCCTGCAACTACAGTTGTTAATGTTCTTTGTATAATACCTGCATCCAAGATACTCTTGTAAAGACTCTCACGTATAAATATTGGTATATGGCTTTTTTGGTTTCACCCGTATACCTGCTTTTGTTAATGGCTAGTGGGAAAATGTTTAATATTCTTTGTAAAATACCTGCAAGTTAGTTATGCTTGTAGTGTCTTTTATGCATAAATGTACATATACGGCTTTTTTGGTTTCACCCATATACTGGCTTTTGTTTTGCTCTTGTTGTTAATTTTATGCTAAATGTAATTTTTTCCACATCTTTTTATATTTTCTATATTAGAGCTTTTCTCTCTGGGCCTCCACGGAAAATGGGTTTGTTATCCAGTCGGACTTTATAGGTTACCAAATGTCAAATAAATAAATAAACAAATAAATAAATATGTGTTTTTTTTTAAGATATCTAAAAATTCATATGAATATACTTACAGCATATTGTGTTAATTAGTGTGCAACCGAAAAAGGAACTCTGCAAGAAGCAAGTATTTATGTTACAGTTAAAAAAGTCAAGTTATCCTACAAATAAATGTTCATCACATTGTTAAAATGCAGCTTCTTCCTGGTCAGAAGAGCTTTAAAGTTTCTGTGCCAGTATATTACATATCAAGAATCTGTGGACTCCCCCTTTTCTATTGATAGGTGCCCACCATTTACTTTTCACATTTTCAGGATGTGACAGGACAGTCAGGTGATGAAACACAGTAGACATTTTTTCTATATATGGGAAAATGGCTTTGATGTTTTTAGAATATTCCTTACATGTAATGTTACTGATAATGTGTGCCTATCCACAAAATGCTGATTTAGCATGTACTACAACATTTCTGACAAAATAACTTGGCATAATGCATATTTTATTTTGTATGGCACTAAACTGACAAACTTCAGCAAGTGACACACACACACTTGTCAAATCAAACTGCTCAATGTGAAGTTGTGAATAAAACATTTTAATTAGTTTGGGTGTATGTGTTATTTTATATAGTTTCCATTTATGTACACAAGTACTGTCTACTTTTAATTCACACTATATACAAGGGCATATTTAACCTCATGTTTTCTTTTGTTTCATTTTCCTACATTTTACAGAAATACCTTTTACAAAGATATTGTAAACTTTTGTTGGACATGGAAAAAATAAAACAAGAAAAGGAAGAAATATGTGCTTCTTTACATAGAGTTGTTGGTGAAAAACAGAATGACAATCAGATTTTGACTACAGAGAATGAGAAGTTGCAACATGATTGCAACAAGTTATTATTAGAAATTAAAGCTCTGAAAAGAAAAAATGAAAAGGCAAGCAAGTATGTACAAGAGCTACTGTTGTCACTGGCAGCCTTTAAAAATGAAAATGAAGACAGCAAGTCATGTTTGCAAACCATTGCTGGTGAAAAACACATTCTGATTGCCGAAAAGGATACCTTACAGCACACCAATTTTGAACTACTTTTATCACTAGAAACACTTAAAAGACAAAAAGGGGAACTGGAGAGGAAATTACAGATGACTACCAGTGATAAAGAAGCACTGATTATGGAAAAATATGATTTACAGAACAAAAACAGTGAACTATTGTTGGCACTGAAGTCATTTCAAAAAGAGAGAGAAGACATGAGGTCACATTTGCTTATGATCATTGATGAAAAGGAGAGCCTGCTCAAAGAAATGAATGATTTCCAAAATTTGAAACTGACATTGGAAATAATAACAAAAGAAGAACAAGAAATTAAAATACACTTGCAAAATATTATTACTGAAAAAGAAAAGATGATTGTGGAAAGGGATGATTTGCAGCAACATAACTGTGAGTTAATGTTAATGTCAGAAACATTTAAATCAGATAAAAAGAATATAAAGGCATCACCGCAGATGGTAACTGATGAAAAGCAAAATCTGCTTATAGAAAGAAATGACTTAGAACATATTACCAATGCCTTGCAGCTGGAACTACAAACAATTAAAAAAGACAAAGAAGAAATAAATGCGTGTTTGCAAATAGCTGTCAATGAAAACCAGGATTTGACCTCTGAAATAAATTATTTGAAACACAGTAACACTGAACTTCAATTAGCACTGGAAGCATTTAAAACAAAAACAGAGGAAATGATTGCATGTTTGGAGATTGCTGTCAAAGAAAACAAAAATTTGAAACACAGTAACACTGAACTCCAGTTAGCACTGGAAACATTTAAAACAAAGTCAGAAGAAATCAATGCATGTTTGGAGATGGCTGGCAATGAAAACCAGAATTTGAACATGGAAATATATGATTTGAACCACAGTAACACTGAACTCCAGTTAGCACTGGAAACATTTAAAATACAGAGAAAGGAAATTAATGCATGTTTGGAGATGGCTGTCAATGAAAACCAGAATTTGAGCATGGAAATATATGATTTGAACCACAGTAAAACTGAACTCCAGTTAGCACTGGAAACATTTAAAACAAAGTCAGAAGAAATCAATGCATGTTTGGAGATGGCTGTCAATGAAAACCAGAATTTGAACATGGAAATATATGATTTGAACCACAGTAAAACTGAACTCCAGTTAGCACTGGAAACATTTAAAATACAGAGAGAGGAAATTAATGCATGTTTGGAGATGGCTGTCAATGAAAACCAGAATTTGAGTATGGAAATATATGATTTGAACCACAGTAACACTGAACTCCAATTAGCACTGGAAACATTTAAAACAAAGTCAGAAGAAATGAATGCATGTTTAGAGATGGATATCAATGAAAACCAGAATTTGAGCATGGAAATATATGATTTGAAACACAGTAAAACTGAACTCCAGGTAGCACTGGAAACATTTAAAATACAGAGAGAGGAAATTAATGCATGTTTGGAGATGGCTGTCAATGAAAACCAGAATTTGAGCATGGAAATATATGATTTGAACCACAGTAACCCTGAACTCCAATTATCCCTGGAAACATTTAAAACAAAGACAGAGGAAATAAATGCATATGTGGAGAAGCTTGTTGCTGAGAAGGAGAATCTGATTACAGAAAGGGATGCTTTTCATCTTAGTAGAAGTGAGTTGTTTTTAAATTTAGATGCTCTTAAAAATGAAAAGGATAATATGGATATTCAACTGGATGACCGAGACCCTATAGATCTTAGAATGAGCCCAGAACGTGAGAATCTGCAATCGGTTAATAGTAAACAGTCAAGAGAAATAGATGCAGTTAATATGGAAAAGGATCAAATGAGCAATCATTTTCAAGTGGCTTGCAGTGAAAATCTGTGCAGCATCATGGACATTAAAGAACTTTTGTTTCTGTTTACTTTGTGTTTTATTTATTGGCTAACTGTCAACCGTCTAAGCTGAAGTTGCTCTTCTCAGGAATGACCTGGGAGCAGTGTATGGTGTAAATTAATATGTGAAGGGAGACTGAGGGGAATATGATAAATAATAACATATAAAATAAACAAATAAAAAACAAGCAATACTGGACAAAGTACATTACCAGATCACAGTTCAAATTTCTTGCACTAAACTGCAGATATAAATTACTAGCCTTCAGAATAACTATAGCACTACGGCAGACGAATTTCAAAAGTTAAAGATAATGGGTGTATTCAAAGTCGAGTCGTACCATCATAAAGCACTAATGAGCATGAGATGGTGTTTATAATCCTGTTCTAATGCATGTCATAAGATTATATGCATCAGAAAGAAACATTTTGCCAAAGCAATTCTTTTCAATCCATATGTAGCTCCATTTCCTATTGTTTTTAATTGGGTAGTTTTTTAACCAAATTTGATGTAGCTCAATGTTTTTTGAATCCATTTATTTGCATGTTTTAGTATGTCACACCAATATTGAAATTTAATTAGGTCTGTGAAAAACAGGCTATTATTGCTTTAAGAAGGTGTGTTACATATTGAGGCATATTTTTACTTTGGCGCCAAATTTAATTGAAAGTTTATTTAAAGGCTGACTTTTGTGTGTGTTTAAATATTCTTCTGAAGAAGTTTTACTATTCAGTAAGACGAAAAACGTTTTTAAAGTGTGTTTAAAGTTATTAAAGCGGGCGTTGTTGCATGAGCGTGTTATCCTGGTGCATTTTTTCGCAAGTTAGCCCATTATGTGCATCTAAGACGGAATTACAAACACTATTTGTCATTAGCACTACAAAACGGTGTTAGCCATCTCTGAATACCCCCTCCATGAAACACTCAAGGAATCTAATGATACACCACCTGTTCTACCCAACGTTGTAAAACAAACCCAGGTGAAACAAATGCTCAACACTTCTTTTTAAGAAAAAAAAATACTGCATTCTCAGAACATTTTTTTTTTCTGAGAAACAGACATTTTTAAAGGAGGAAGCAGACAGCAGAGAAATACTACATACAATTTTTGAAGAAGCAAAACTATCTAAGAAGTTAATGAATTTGACAGCAACTTCAGACCGGATGTGAGAATTCCTTAGGAAAGGGAAATCAAAGAACTTAAAATGCATTGTTTTTAATATGAAGCCCTTTTGAAAGCTATTTAGGATCACTGGATTCCAAAGGAACATTTCAAAGAGTGTGCAGTGTTGTATCATACTGTGTTATCTCAGCAATCAAACTGACCAACATGAAACTCGTATAGCTGCCATATGGAAGAACCAATCTCAGAGTTAAGTTTAATTAAAAATAATCAGTTAAAGGCAGTATTGTATGACTTTAATTATGAGAAAATAATACATAATGTTATACTGTGCCTAAACATCCACTGTTTGCTAAATATTTTTAATAAACAGTACATTTAAAACTATGGTAGTTGTATTTAAGTCTTGTCTACCAGAGGTATTCATTTTGTTCCATTGCATTTTTAGTCTTACCATTTCATGTAGATAATATTACTTTTTCAAGAAATAATATTTGGAATGAATAATATAATGTCTGCAAAAAGTAGAGTTCATACTTGTGTCTGCTATCATCACAATGCTTTAATATCTTCTTTAAAAATTTCTGACTATTTTCCAACATGAAAGCTGTCAACTTTAGTAAATCTGTCAGCGTAGGCCTGTTCATAGTATACTGGGCCAGTGTAAGCCTGCTCACTATTTTAAGTGCACAAAATGGTTTGTTCCCAAGAAATGCCAAATACAATTTTATGTTTTTAACAACTGAACATTTATGACATTTATTGATGGCTTTTATATGTAAATTATTCTATCACTGGAGTTAGTAGAGCTGTAATCTTTTCCTAGCCCACTAGAGCAATCGTGTGCCTTAAAGAGAAAGTTCAGAAGAGAGCTAAAGCATCTGTGGACTCCTGCGTCCTCCTGACAGCATAAAGAGGTTATCAGTAATGTCTCAAATGGCAATGATTTGAAAAGCTTAGCTTCAGCCCATCAAGAAACTTTAAAAATAGTAGTCAGTCGCTTCCTGCAGTCCCCATATTTTGGAAATGTGTTGCTTGCAGGTAATGCACGTGTAAAGAAATACACAGAGACCATTTTTTCAGCAGTAAATATTTTTTCCCTGCATAGCCTGTAGTCTTCCTGAGGGATTCCTGTTGAAACCCCGATTGAAAAAGTGCAGAAGGATACATAATTGAACATAAATGTCCAAAACAACAAAAAGGCAAAATCTCAAATTGGTGAAAGTATGTTTTACATGGGGAAAACTCCCTGTACCCCTATGTGGGGGGTAAGCCCCCACCCCCTCAAACTTCTATATATAAGCTCTACCCAGTAAAATAAACACAGTTCAGTACAGTGGATGGTATGTTTCAGGGTCTCTGCTGTTTGAGGAAGAACTGATGAAATGATGCTTGCTATTCTGGATACTCCATTCTGGCAAGATGCCCTCTTTAGACATTTTTTTGGACATCAAAAAGTCCTGCAAAATAATAAACAGGCACTGACCACTGTATAGGGTCTTTATGATATGCCCACCTTCTGTCACCATCTTCTTTTAGAAGGATTCTGTATCCTGAAATAAAGCTCATTTACTAGCACAGAAGGGTGGTTGAGCATAAGAAGTTGTGGGTCCTTCTGTCAACAGCAAGGACTACTGGGTTGTCTCAAAGGGCAATGTCTTAAAGTACTTAGTTTCTGCCCATCAAGCAGCCCTATAAAATAGCAGTCTGTCATACTTTTTACATTACCCATCCTTTAGAAATGTTAATCTATAAGTAATGTCCATGTAAAGAAATATTCATGCATGCCACATTTTTCAGCAGTGAACAGGCACTGCTTGCATAGCCTGTTGGCTGACCGAGAGATTATTTACTGTTCCTAAGTGGTCAGACTGTTCTTGAGGGCTGCAAGCAATGGATTTGATCATTTATTCAGGCTGCGAGAAGGTCAAACACCTCAGCATAGCATTAGAATGTTGTCATTTTATTGATATCTTGAAATTGTTTTGTTTTTCTCTGGCACTTGATCGATACAAAGTAAAATATTTTAAACCATTTATGAGCTTTGTGTAAAGTTCAGTGCTACTGGCCTTGGCTGTGTATGATGAAATGCTGAAAGCTATGACAAATAGTAAGAATAAGTTAAACTGATATACATTTATTTTCAGAGGACCAAATTACTTCAGATAAGACATTTTGTCTGAATGCCATTCTAACAAAACTTACTGACTGCACAATTTGGAGAAATGTGATTCTAGGAGCATAGACTATCTTATGCACAGTCCTATTTATTATGATAGGTTCTGGAGTTTCTGCAGTTTGGAGGAAAAATGTTTATCTTTGCAGTTATCAGTGCAGTCAGAAACAAATTGCTAAGATGTCATAATCAAACTCTGTATACTTTACATTTGCTAATACTTTTCACTGTCATTTGGAATCACTAGCAAAAGACAAAGTATATATATTTTTTGCTGGATTCAGATATGGCCAGGATACAGAAAGGGTTACTGTGAGTGGTAATCAGTTCCACAAGCAGCTAACCTCTCATACAAACCATTTCTAATTCACAGACTGGCCCAGCCCAGTGATTCTCCATGATCAGAAAAATCATCACTACAGTGGACAATCCCACCAGCCATGCTGTAAGATAAGGAGGCATTCAGTGGGCACAGCCAATGCTTATATGCATTGTGTTCTCCCTTAGCAAAAACTTTGGTTATCAAATTATGCTGCCAATTGATTCAGGGAATCACTTAGCAGTGTAAGTTGACACAGTTGAAATGGGCCAAAATCCTGTGGTCACCCATTGTAGTTAATGGTAGGGACCACGCAAGTGATAAGTTTAATGATGCTCATCAGAGAGGTAATGGTGGGGGTGACTGAGTGTGTGTGCATGTCTTTGGAGGCACAAATGGACTAGAACGACTGTGAGTGTACAATTGTGTGTGGTGTGTCTACCTGGGTCATTGCAGTAGGGGGAGTTAGGAAGTGTGGCTAAGTGAGTATACGAAGAGGTGAATGGGTGTGGGTTTTCATGTGTCTGGTCAAGAGTGTGTGTGTGTGTGTGTGTGTGTGTGTGTGTGTGTGTGTGTGTGTGTGTGTGTGTGTGTGTGTGTGTGTGTGTGTGTGTGGTATGTCTGCCTGGGTGGTTGTAGTAGGATGAGATGTTCATCATATTGATCACTGCTGCAGTAGCCTATAAGAGTTATATCCTGCAAAGGATACAACAGACTGCCAGCTTCCAAAGCTTCAGGGCACCTTCCACACACCCAAACTGTCAGGCGGCTCAAGCTGAGCCTTTCAGAGCTTTACTGATGTCAAAGTGTACACTCCTCCAGCTTGCACTTTCCCTTGCTAGACAGATAAGTTCCCTGTGGGGAAAAACATTTCCATTTTCTTAATTTTTTGATGTTTTATTATTACCTTCCTTTTCAGGAAAGTTATTTTAAATCTAGAAGTGTTGTGTTTTAACAGACTGTCTCAAGACTGTAACGTACTTTCAAATGGAGCACTTGTTTTTTTCTTTCAGTCTAAAACTGGTGTAAAGTAACTAAAACATTATTTCTCTAGAGAAATTGCATTTATTTTACTTTTGTGGGGCTGGCATAGTGCTTTAACAGTTTTTTTACTGTGTTTTTCTGCCAAAAAGTAACTTTTGTGGGCTAGTAGTGTTTACCAGCAATTGCTGTTTGCCTTCCCTGGGAAAAAGCACCATTTTTGGCTTGACCATGGAACAGACTACCGATCCCATGGTCAGTTCTTCTTACACCCACAAAAAGAAAAAAAATAAGCAAACAGCCTTTGCCACCACAGCAGGCTAGCAATTTGCTTCAGCTTCAGGTGTATGACTCTACTGTCACAATTTTTTGTATCTCAGACCACTCATCTTTTACCCTGTATCTCTCTGGTGTAACACCTACAGCCACTATGAACCAGGGGGTTAGTCACGTCCTGTTGTGTTCCCCTCAGTGGGCAAGGGAGAGACAGTCTTGCCATTGGCAGGAGAGAGAGCAGAGAAGGCTTCCCTGTTTTTTTCAGAATGTTGTGCCCATCCCCAGGGAAGCTGATGCTGCCATTAATAACAGAATTGGCCCCATTTTTCCTGTCAAAGAAAAACAGAAAACTAAACATGTATCTATTCCTCCTCAGATTAACTTATACATGAGTAATTTAATACATCTGGCTCAGGGTTTAATTCAGGCTGCTGATCCTTAATCAAGGAGTTTCTTGTAAAACATAGAGGGATGCCTCTTTTCCTGAAGAGATTCAAGATTCTGTATCTGGACAGGAAGATGAAGGGACAGCTACAGTGCTTTCTTCACAAATTTCTGATTCAGACACAGAGGAGTACTCAGTTTCTGATTCTACCTTTGGGGCTTTTCTTTTTCTGAGACAATATCCAGAATGTGCCAGCGTTTTCAGTGGGAGAACACTGAGGTTTCTCATTCCCTCAGAAAATACTATGAGCTGTTTCAGAAGGCCTTTCTAGAACTTACGCCCATTCCTCCTGTTCTATCTGCTTTAGAGGATGTGTGTCCCAAACCTGACCCAGCAGCTATAGCTTTATAACCCAACTGCTGCTAAGCACTTAGTTAATTCTAGCCCTAGTCTTTCTGATAAGGATGAGAACATTATTGCTAGGTATGGGGGAAAACATGTATGCTTCTGCAACTTTGATTTTCAGAATTTTGAATTGTCAGACTCATATGTTGAAGTTTCTTCTGACAAACTGTGAAAGTATGAGGAATGTTTTATCAGCAGTTTCTTCTCATAGGCAAAATCTGCTGTAAATAACTTAGTTTATTCTATTGCATAAGTCACTACTCATTGTTTACAGTGTGTGTATGATTATGTTGATAATCCTTCCAGGGCTATGGCCACTGGTACTGTTTTGAGGAGGTTTCCATGGTTCCATTCTCAGAACCTCCCAGATTATGTTAAAAATGAGCTTTAAAATTCTCCCTTTGATAGATATTTCCTGTTTGGCCCCTCTGCTGCAAAAGTTATCAAAAAGTGTGATGAAAGGGGCAAGCTGATCCAGAGAATCACTAAGAATTTTCAGCCTCATTTTCCAAAATTTCCAAGGGATTTTCTATCTCTTCATTCGGTTTTGGCAAAAACAGAATAAAAAGTCTCAACAAAATACAAGTAAATAAGATGTGTACGAAGAAATGGCAAGAGTGTTCCAGAAAGAAGCCTCAAACCTCCAAAAACCAAGGAGAGCCCAACAAGTCTGAATGACTGTTCAAGTGACCTTGTGATCCCCTCCCATGTTGGCCCATTTTTTCTTCCAGAAAGTCTGAATCTCCATTTTTCTGTTTGGCAATAGATTGTTTCAGACAAATAGGTTCTGAAAATCATTCATCAAGGTTACAAATGGCAGTGGGAGGAAATTCCTCCTTTCCGGGGGGGGGGTCATTCCTCCTCCTCCAGATCAGACTCTTTTATTTCCACCACTTCTTCATCACATGCTGTCACACGGAGTGATAGAACCAATTCCTCCTTCCTAGGTGGGGAAGAATTTTTATTCAAGGATGTTCCTAGTGCCAAAGAATGAAAATGCTTGGAGACCAGTTCTGGATCTTTCTTTCCTAAACCTGCTTGTGACATTGACCGAATTCAAAATGATGTCAGTTCAGAACCTGTTACTTCTTCTTCCTCTTTCAAGTTTTCTGGCAACACTAGACTTAAAAGATACTTATCATCAAATCCCTACTCATCCAGACTTCAGACGTTTCTTAAGGTTTTGTGTCTGGATCATATTATCAGTTCTCTATCTTTCCTTTTGGATTATCCACTGCATCAAGAATGTTAACAAAATGTCTAGCTCCAGTTATAGCTCATTGCAGGCTACAGGGTATACGCATTTTCCATATTTAGACAACTTGCTTATTTTTGCATAGTCTTTTTCACACTGTCAGGAAGCTCTGTCTCTTGGGTGAGAGATTTCTTTTACATAAGTTGGGATTCCAAGAGAACATTCAAAAGTATTTATTGATTCCTTCACACAAAATTGTGTTCCTGAGATAACAACTAGACACCTCAGTTAAAGCAGCTTTTCTTCCACAGGAAACAAAATAGGTCTTTATCTAGATCTATTTCTAAGGTTTTCCACTCAGACTTTGGTCACTGTGAGGGAATACCTCAGAAGTTTGGGTCTCTTGGCATCTATGAGTTTCATGATATCCCTGGCAAGCCTGCACATGAGAAGGGTACAATAGTATCTTAAATATCTTTGGTCCCAGCATCAGTACCCATTATCTTTTCAAATCAAGTGCCGGGATTTGTCAAAAGAGAAATCTTTTAGTGGAGACAACAGATTTCCTTACATCAAAGTCTCCCCTTCTCCCTCCCTTCTCCAAAGCAATCATTCACCACAAATACTTCAAACCTTGGAGAGCAGTTTTATGAGGGATAAAAGTGCAGGGGGTGTGGGACACCAAGGACAGGTGCAAGCACATAAATATCAATGACATGCTTGCCCTGATGAAGGCACTCAACTCTCCGTACCATTTTTTGGTCTGCAGGACCTTTTCATGTGGTTAGAGGCAATACCATGGTCATGAGGTACCTCAACAAGCAAGGGAGAACTGGTTCATACACCTCTGCAGATTAGCCATGTTAGCATGGGATATAGCATCACAGCACAATCTCACTCTACAGACACTTACATTTCATCAGAACAAAACTGTGCGGCCGACTAGCTGAGCAGGACCAAGGCAAACCCTCATGAATGGAAACAATATCGGGGGGGGTGGTCTTCTAGGATTTGATCCATCTGTAGGGAGTTCCGCAAGTAGATCTCTTTACCTCCTCTCTGAACAATCAACTGGCAAGATTCTGTTCTAGGACTCCTTGCAAGGAAGCAGGGAAGATAGATGCCTTTTATTTTATTTTCCTTGGACAGGAGTGTTCCTGTATGCTTTTCCACCCTTTCCAATAATATCCAGAGTACTTCTGAAGATTCAAAAGGAATCCCGCAAGATCATTGTGGTGATTCCCTTCTGGCCCAGTCAATCATGGTTCTTCCTTCTTTTGGAAATGGCTAGGGGCAATTACCTCAAGCTTCTGCACAGACTGGATCTACTCACACAAGAACAGTTGTGTTTGATACACTCTGACCTCAACTGACTTCAATTGACTACCTGAATGATAAGGTCTTAATTTCTTTTAGGTACCTGTTTACTGTGGACGTGCAGCAGGTACTAAGGGAGATAAGAAAGCCTGCTACTAAACAATCATATATTATCAAATGAAAAAGGTTTTCTAGTTGGTGCCAACAACATAGCTAGCACCCATTCAGGGCTAGCTGTTGTCTGGTTCTACAATATTTGTGTGAGTTACTATCCTATGGTCTTTCTTATTCCTTTATTAAGGTTTGTTTATTTCCCATTTCAGCATGTCTGTCCATGGATCCTCCTCTTTAAATGCAGTCTCATGTCAAAATGTCCTTGAAGGGGTTTTGCATTAGAGGCCTCAAGGAAATTGATGGCAGCTCCTTGGGATCTTAATATTGTGTTAAAAAAACTAAGACTTTTTCATTTGACCAGCTAATCTGGTTGATTTGAGGTTCTTAACATGGAAGACTGCTTTTCTGATTGCTTTGACTTCTTCAAAGAAGGAATCTGTGTTGCAAACTCTGATTCTTCATAGGTGGATACTAGGCTTATTGCCTGGAAGAGCAATTTTAACCCTAGCCACTAGCCTGTAGTCAGAATCAAATCCTGTAACTTGTGTCTATGAGGTTAAGACCTTGACCATTATGTCAAACCCAGCTCCAAATAAATAGGCTCATAGGTGAATACTAGGTTAACTGCTCTTAAGGGTCATTTTAAGCCTAACCAATAACCTGAAGTCAGAATCAAACCCTGCACCTTGTTCATAGGTTAGTACTAGGCTAACTTCCCTTGCGAGCCATTGTAAGCCTAGCCAATTATCCTTTGTGAGACTCAAACCCTGCATTTTATGTTTGTAAGGCAAACACCTTAACCATTAGGCCACCCTGCCAACCACATGTTAATGAGACAAAGACTTCAACCATAATGCCAAACCCAAAGATGGTGAGTTAACATGATCTCATTTTCTGTAGGAATAGGGTTTCTTTGAGAACTAATCCTTCTTTTATGCATAAAGTGGTATATGGGTTTACTTTAAGCCCTTAATACAGAAGAGGTAATAAGAGATCTGGGGACCCAGGTAGATAGTAATCTCTCTTTTGACAATCATATTGCCAAAGTAGTTAGGAAATCCTTCTATGTAGCCCATCTAATTACTAAAGGGTTCGCATCTAGAAATAAAGAGGTTATAGTGCCCCTCTACTCATCACTCATCAGACCCATCATAGAGTACAATGTCCCATTTGGGATGTACCTCACAAGACACTTCCAACAGCTGGAAAGACCACAAAAGTTCCTCACCAAGAGGATTACTGGTCTCAAACATATGTCCTATGCAGCCCAACTGAAAAAACTCCAGCTGTACTCAGTGGCATATCGCTTACTCAGAGGTGATCTCTGCCTAACTTACAAAGACATGTCCAACTCAGAATTGATGGACATGCTCCACCTAAAGAAATCCAAGTCACTGCCAGCCACTCGCTCTAGTGAGCTAAACCTCACCACAACAATAAATAGAACATGCTGGAGGGATAGATTCCTGTCACAGAGACTCCTCATGCTTTGGAACAAAATTCCTAACTACATTAGGCAGAGCCCCTCACTAACACTCTTCAAGAGAAACCTTGACGAGTGGATGGGTAACAGAAAATACACCCCTGGGATCACTTCATTGGCTCTTCTTGACAGAGGCTCAGTTAATTAATCAATGGGGTGGCAAAAGCTGACACACTCTGGCTAGGCTTATAAATGCCCTCGGGCAGATAGCCTAGTACCTACCTATGAACCTATGAACCTATGAACTATTAACTCCTTATTTTCTTTCCTGAACCTAAAAACGAGGGAGAAAGGATATTCCATACTTGGATGTCGACAGATAACTGAGGTACTATCTTGATATAAGTAAATCTTACAGATCTTCAGATTAGTTGTTCATTTCTTGTGAAGGTTAGAAGAAGGGAATACTTGTGTCAAAACATACTATTTCCAAATGGTTGTCTAAGGCTACTGGTTTTTGTTATACTCTCCATAAGAAAACTATTCCAGGCAGGGGCAAGGTCGACTCTCCCAGGGCATTGGCGTCATCTATGGCTTTTTGGGAAGGTTTGGATTTTAGAAGTATTGCAGAAGCTGCTACTTGGTCCTCTGTACATACTCTTACATTCTCTAGGTATGGATCAAGCTTTGCTAGGACCATTCTCCAGGGGCTTCTGGACTATTCTCATTCCACCTCCTAAATGTTGTTAACAAAGGTACTCTACCCATCTAGCTGAGGCTATTACAGCAGTGATTAATATGATGAACACAGTACAGTTGTGTAAGTTAAACTTACCATAACAGTAGATGTTTGAATGGTCACTGCTGCAGTAGCAGCTCCTTCCTCCCATCCCCCTTGTTTTTTGGTGTTTCTTTTTTTTATCCCAGAGTGTGGACAATAATGTTTTGTTGTTCTTAGTGCTGTCTTTTCAGGGCTCAGCCCCCTCCCTCATTTTCTCTCTGCTGGCAGGAAAGCTCTAAAGGGCTTCACACTCAAACTTTTAGCCAGCTCAGCTCAAGCTGCCTGACAGTTTGGGTGCACAGAAGGTATCTTGAAGCTGTGGAAGCTGGCTGGCTGATATATCCTTGGTAAGCTATAACCCATATAGCTGAGGCTACAGCAGCAGTGATCTTTAGAACAACTGCCGTTATGGTAAGTTTAACATTACTTACTCAACTCTACTTCAGGAAGTGTGGATATATGTGTGTGGGGGTGTGGGTGAATGGATGTAGCTGTTCATGTGTCCTTTCAAGTATGTATGAGATTGTGTGTGTGTGTGTGTGTGTGTGTGTGTGTGTGTGTGTGTGTGTGTGTGTGTGTGTGTGTGAGTGCATGCACGCATATGTGTAATGTTGAGTGGATGTCTGTGTGTGTGGGGAGATGTCTGTGAGTGAGTATTTAAGTGCATGTGTCTGTATGTGTGCCTGTATGCATGTGCCTGAGGTGTGTGTGTGTGCATGTGTGTGCACGTGTGTGTGTGTGTGTGTGTGTGTGTGTGTGTGTGTGTGTGTGTGTGTGTGTGTGTGTGCGTGTGTGTGCGTGTGTGTGTGTGTGTGTGTGTGTGTGTGTGTGTGTGTCTGTGTCTGTGTAAAGATGTCTGAATTTCATTTTCTCTGATCATGTAAATTGCCCAACGTGTAGTAGACACTTTATGTGAATGCAGACGTCCACCTCTCAATCCCAGCCTATGTGATTGTTCAGCTATTAGCACAAAAAACTTTGTAATCAAACATATATTACCTAGCTGTACTGAAAACACACAGTGAACTGAATGCTTTTGCTTGGAGAGTCTGTTTGTGATTTAGTTTTATAGGTTCATACTAGGCTAATGACCACCAGGGTCTTTACAAGCCTTAACGTGGAACCCAGCCCAGTTTTGTCCCAGAGTCCCTTGGATGCCTACATGTTAGGGTATGTTAGTAAACAGGCAGTTGAGGTTGTGTGGGGGGTATGTTAGTTAGGGATTAGTTTACTTACTGTTGGCCTCTATCCATCAGAGACATGGAGGCCAGCCAAGGGATGAATCTGTGATTTCCCATCCAATGATAAAGGTTTCTTTTCAACTGGGTCAGGGATGAATTCTGTTTCATGTAGATGGGGAGCTTATTCCATAGAGCATGGATTCTTTGATATCAGTCCTTCTAGCAGGTTCTATTTATGTCACAGACAAAGTTCAGGTCCTTGTATCTAGTATTTAAGGTGTTGTTTGTCTTGCAGATGTACAAAAGATCCACAAGAGCTGGATCTGATGGAGCCTTATATTCTAAGTATAGATTGCCTCTTAGTAACCTGTAGAAGACAGATTACAGAGATAGGACCTTAAGGTGATTTTTGTAGGACAGGCTATTCATACCATGGATTCTGCTGGTGAGGAATATTTGAGGGCATTCCAACTGTTGCAAGAGCCTGGCTAGATACATGCCAAAGGGAATATTTTACTCAATGATGGGTCTGATAAGGGCTGAGTGGAGTGGTACTATTACTTCCTTGGACCTGAATGCCAAACCTTGCTTATGAGTTGGGCAACATAGAATGATTTTTCTTACTATGTGGGATATGTGTTGGTTGAAAACCAGATTACTGTCTACACATGTTCCTAGGTCCCTAACTATCAGGTCAACCCTTAGGGTTTTTTTATCTATGATGTAATTAGCTTCAGTGGATGCTTTCCCAAAAGGACACTATAATGCATTTTTTTGCATTGAGTTTTAATCGTTGTCTTTCACTCCTGTCATTTGTTTGTGTTAAACCCTCTTGTAGGATGGTGTCTTGTGGAGAGTCAATGATAGCTCCTAATTTACAGTCATCTGTGAACGTGGTAAGCCAGAGGCCTTTGACATTAGCCTTGACTTATGAGCAGAAGATGCCAAACAGGAGTGGGCCCAACACGTAGCCTTGGGAATCTCTGCTGGTGACTGGTCTCTTGGTGGAGGTGGTTTCACTGATCCTGACTTCTAGGGTCCTACCTGTGAACTAGCTGGCAATCCAGTGAACTATGTAGGGATTTATGGCTAGTGTTGAGAGTTTTTAAACAATACCTGAGTGGTGTACTGTATCAAATGCCCTAGCCAGGTCATGGTAGGCAATATATACTATTTTTGCCATCATCCATAGTC
This sequence comes from Protopterus annectens, assembly GCF_019279795.1. NCBI lineage: Eukaryota > Metazoa > Chordata > Ceratodontiformes > Protopteridae > Protopterus > Protopterus annectens. The sequence goes on along the minus strand of NC_056726.1, from coordinate 116,545,997 downwards.
ATGTTGACCATCTCAAAGAAGTCTACCAGGTTAAGTAGGCAAGTCCAAACTGGGATGGGTCCAGTGTCTGTAGGTTGCTTGCTGATGTCCTTATTGATCATTTCCATGATAATTTATTCCATGGCATTGCATATTAGACTTGTCAGACTGATGGGTCTCTAGTTACCAGAGTCAGATGATAGTCCACCCTTATGAGGAGAGAGAACCATTGCGGCCCACCAGTCAACTGACAAATAACCTGCTTTGAAGCTGTAGCTGAACAGTGCCTTAAGAGGTCCTGATAAGTCAGGTTTTAGGTTGTTTAGAAGGCAACCAGGGATATTGTCAGGATCCAAAGAAGCAGTGCTTTTGGCCTTAGTGAGTACCTCCAGGACCTGCTGCCTGTTGACAGTTAGGGGGAATAAGCTAGAAGGGATTTTACAGGGGGTAGTGGGGGAAGCAAAATTACAACTAAGTTTATCGGCCAGTAGATTTGCTATGTCACCCTGGTCAGTAAAGGATGTGCCATTTAACACTAGTTCTGCACACTGCTGAGTATTACTTTTAAGGTTCCTGACATAGCTGAAGAAGCCCTTGTGAATGTCCTTAGCCTGGGAGGCTATCCTGACCTCATAACTGGTCTTTTTGGACTTTATTAGACCTCTTAGTTTCTTGTTTAGTTGAATCAGAGAGCTTTTGTCTCTGTGAGAGTTGTTCTTTCTGATTTTTGCCATTAAATCTTTTCTTACTTTTGTCATATAGCTTATTAAGGTGAGGATTCCATCACTGTGATTTGTTTTTGGTGTTAGAACTGGCTTACTTCTGATAGGTGTGGCAGCCTCAGTGCAGTCTTTTATATGTTTATACAGGGTTTCTGTAAATAATTCTGAATAGGTAGTTGTGCTCTCGGCGTTTGGAAGAAGTGTGAATTTTGACAAACCGTCACTTAATAGGTTGTCGCGTGCTTTAATATAGTTCCTAACTGTTATAGGTTTAGTTGGGTTTTCAGGGTTGAGTTTTATTTCGAGGGAGACAACTTTGTGGACTGAGTTCACCAATGAGGATGTGATGTTTGTTTGTTTATTTATTTATTTATTTATTTATCTGTCTATCCTTTGTTGATTGGGTTAGTCCCATTAGGCTAGTAGCCTCTTTTCAGGGCTATCTGAAGTGGTATTTATACTACTAGGGGAAATTTGGCAAGGGCACCAGGGCACTTCCCCTACACTTTCTGATGGGATCTTTTACATCCACCTGAGCTACCACCAACTCACAACACATCAACATGGGGGGTACAAGCTCTCCCATGTTGCTGAGTACTAGGTGCAATATCTCTGATCCTCTGACTGGAGGGTGCACCATCTGGTCCACTGTGTTTGTGTTGATAAAGTCCAGGAAATTCTGTGCCTGTGAGCTAGATGCAGTATACTTGTGCGTTCTACAATAAATTATTTTTATCATCCTGTGTACGAGCGGTGTTATTGAAGAATCTGCATCCTTGTTCTTCTATAGATGCAGTATATGTTTCTCAGTCTATAGAGGGTTAATTAAAATCTCACATAACTAGACTGTTTTGTTAGATTCTGAGCACTTCTAGTAGGTCTAGGTAAGAGTTGTGAACTTCGTGGATCACAGAGAGTGACCTGTAGTTGGCCAGTATGTGGTAGGGAACCTTGTCTATGGAGACTTGGACATGGATGAACTCCAGGGCATCATCCTGTTAATCAAGTGAGAGTTCTATTTGCTGCCTATGTAGATTGAGACACCTCCACCTTTAGCCCATGTCTATGCTGCTGTTGATCTAAGTGTGTGGAAGGCAGTATAGCCTTCCACTGCGAAGTACATTCTGCAGCTTTAAACCATGTCTTGGTAACAACACAGATGTCCACATTCTCCAGAGTGAGAAGAGCTTGTAGGGTGTGGAGTTTCTTGTTTAGGCTCCTAGCACTGAGCAGTAACACCTTAAGGTTGCTTTGAGATTTTTTTATATGTTAGTAGTTTTGTCGTTTTGACATTACATAAAAAAGGCTGTAGGTTAATGGATAAAGTTTTAGCCACTATCCAAAAGCCCATGTGAGACAGGTGCAGACCATCTATGGCAAATCAAAGTGGTCTGTTAACAATATTCGCCCATTCTGATAAATATTGGATTCCCTAAATTGACCCCAAAACTAAGCCAATTATCAAAATCAATCATTTTATGTTCAAACTGTGGTATCATCCTTGGTGAAGGTAGAATGCTGCTCAGTGCAAGGCACGTACCTGTCTGTTACACATATTCAGACAGATCAATAATGTCTCTTTTCATATAGTCCAGTGAGGTATGCCTCAAGTCATTTACAACAACATGAGCTATGATAGAATCATGTTGGTAACTGTAGTATAGTGACTGGAGTGTGTGTGTGTGTGTGTGTGTGTGTGTGTGTGTGTGTGTGTGTGTGTGTGTGTGTGTGTGTGTGTGTGTGTGTGTGTGTGTGTGTGTGATACTGGAGATCCCAGATAGGCAACTAACCCTTATCTTCTTCTTGTCCAGCCTGTTGAGAGGAGTATCTGTGTGTCATATACTGGAATCCCCTATGACAAGAGTACTAGGTAAAGTGTTTGCTTATCTTACCGGCTTTGTTCTTGGGGATCATTGGGTGTAGGCTTATGTGCAGTGTTAGGTGTTGATTTTGGTGTTGGCTTTACTGATTGCTGAGGGCAGGTTAGGAGGTCTTTAAGATTTGAAGAGTTTTTTTTTTTTTTTTTAAGTGCCTCAACATAAGAAGGTCTATGTGTGTGGTGAACAGTATGTGTGAAGGATGTAGTGTGTGCTTTTGCCAACCTTGTTTGTAAGCAAGGCTGTTGCTTCCAAGGAAGATATATATGTACAGTTTTTATATAAAGACATTTTCCTGCACAGGGTGAACTTTAAACTTCTGCCAGGACTCAAATATTAAGATTATTTTCTATGTGCTGTCAATTTTAAGTGATGTTTGTGATCAGATTTCTTTATACTTTATACTGGATTCTTGTTCCTAAATTACCTGAATGCAAATGCTTTCAACATATCTGTGCAATCCCCCAAACATTATTTTTGTGAAAAGACTGTTAAGACAGATTTAAAGTCTGCTTGGTCCATTCTGGAGTCAGACACAAATAGTTGTTTCTTCTTGTTTCCCTGAATCAGTTCAAAATCATAACTATCCTACTGCAGGTTTTGAATTATATGTAAATACGTAATTGTGCTGCTGTCAAATAATGTTTTCTAAAGGAACTGTGATGTATTTAATGTAGTAGAAATTTATGTATGCCATTCTTGCCTCTGGACTCTTATTTCTGCTCAGAGTAAGCAAGTTTAACATGAGGAACTCTGCTGTATATTAACTTTAACTACTCAGATAGATGCCTGCCCTGTGCTGTAAAGTGGTTGTGACATTCGCCCCAAAGGAGTGGTCCTTGCACTGTAAGGACCATGTACCAAACTGGCCACTTGTCCTTTCACTTAACCATTAGATTATATTGTGTAAGCCAGTTACTGCATATCCCTAGCTTCTTGGTATCCACATTCAGCACATGAAAGAAAACCCCTTCTTGCTAATTGCTGAGCACAAGCTATAAACTGATTTCTTTCGGTAATAAATTTCCTGAGGGTGGAAAGCCTGCTACACTCTGCCTTTGCTATACTCGGCTTCATGTCACTTCTCTACTGTATCCCACATTCCCATCCCTCCCACCTTACTCTGCTATTATACTTCCCACATAATCTGTCACTAGTGACACCCACTCCTTATACCTACCAAAACAGCTTAACGTCTATCACAGAAACAATCTTCTTTCTATTCACCTATTTTCATTTATCATTTAACATCATTCCAACAGCCTCTCCCCCTCCCATACTGCTTTACAATATTTATTTATTTTTTACTTATTGACATTTAATTAAGGAATAACCAACAACGTGGTATGGTATATTGAAGATTTACCCATGATTGATGTGGTTTAATCACAAGGGCGAAGACCGAGTGATTAAATAAAGCCAACAGTGGGTAAATTTCATCATACCACAACCACAGAATTGGCTATTGCTATTATCCACAAAAATGAGTGTAGAGGAGGCAGACCACTTCTTAAAACCACCAAACACGTTTTTTATTTAATAAATAATAAAATATATAAGAGCTTTCATCTCAATATTCCAAAATTACATAGACTTCATCAGATACAAATTTTAAAACAGCCCAGTTTGTTTTAAACCCTGTAAGGATGACATCATATCCTAAAACAGACTTAAAAAGTTTAAAGCAACAGTATGTCCTAAAACAAAATCAGATAGCAGCAGTATTCGAGTTCAAAAATATATTATATATCATGGATATTTTAAAAAAATGTAAACAATATAATAAAACCAGTCCGTTTAATATAATATAATTAAATATAGCATTCTATTACCCCAGTAAATATGCTAATAAAAGATAAACAAATAAAATTGTAAAACAATAAAAGTAATGAAAAGCTTCCAATAGGAATTGAACCTTAAGAAATAAAAATAAAATTTAAACAATATACCAATGGAAAGACGTCTGGGTGACTGGACCTTTTTCCGTTGGTATATTGTGGGATTTGCAACGGGCACGCTGGATGGGCTGGCCAATCAGCATGCACATTTTCAAATATTAATGGGAAGTCATTGCATAATACAATATATTGACTCCTGCTAAGACCCAACTTAACATTACCTGTAAGTCATTCATGAGCAGAACACCTGAGACCTTCCTTAAAAATACCTCTAAGTCATTCATGAGCAGAATGCCCTCTTCCATTCATCCCTGTGATCTTCTCTCATATACTACAATCAGATTTATATTTATCTCTCATCTCTTTCTGTATAGTATCTCTCACCTTCTTCCCCTTACCTCTCTAGACTGTATTCACTGCTCTACCCTCAGTCTCTCTACAGCCATACAAAACTAAATCAGTACTTTTTGCTTTACTACCCTTCCTTACCCATACCCATTCTACATTGTTATCAGAACCCTCACCCCACAAATTCATCCTCATTTATATCAATATTCCCCAGACCTACACTCTCAATCACACATCTCAAATTCACCTATAAGTCTACAGACTAAACACAGTCTAGTCTACAATTTAACTTCTATTTTTCCCAAATAAAACCTCCCTACTTTATATTTTAACTACATCCTCTGTTCTTGAAACTCCTCTATTTCTTACACTGCAGAAACATATTCCTCATACTAGCACATCATCTCTTACTTAAATCCTACCAACATCCACTGACCTCATAATTCCAACCAAACTCTTGTGTTGTTTCTTCCAAGCAAAATACTTTTTAACCCCATCTCTCACTGAACCCCCATTTCTCAACCATACCTTATCTATGTCTGTCAGCACTTGTCCATCCTAGTCTTCAAGTAGAGTCATCCAACGCAAAAGTCACTTACTCACAGAGTGGGGTATAAAATACAAATTGAAGCAAAAATGCATGTACTCATGCCATCATCTCTCATAACCATAACAACAAAACTTAGCAGTGACATCCACCCAAACTCAGGTCCAACTCCATTTATTCAGGCACCAGACAGTATATCCTCATCAGCTCATTTATAGCTGCAGTCTCACCCACAGTCCCCTCTCTGACCTTCATATATACCCTACCAACTTATTAAGTATTTGTAACAAACTCCCTAAAGTGCATGCATGGGTAGCAATATGCACTTCAGACATCATAATTACTACAGAAACGTGGCTCTTCCAGGAAATAAAAAAATGATGAAACTGCCGCACTGGGCAATAACATTATCAGAATCAAAATAGCCAACAAAGATGCCAGTAGTGTTGCTGTTTTCCACAAAAACATACAGGATATCTCTCCTCCCCCCACATCCTGACAACTTTCTCTAACTCAGAAATCCTACTTGCCATGCTAAAAGTAAACCCTCACAAAACAATCACAGTCATAGGTATATACAGACCCCCCAAGTAGCAATGTTAAAACACTGGAAGATATCTGCTGGGCCTCCTCAAAAATCCTTCATGAAACCATAAAATTGACAAACCATGCACTCTGAAAATTTAATCAATAATATACAAGTTCACCCAGCTTATAACCATACCAATTAGATATTACAAAGCATTAGCCAGACAATGAATCCTGAATAAGATCATAACATCGTCTCCATCCAAATAAAATATCATCCAGTGGAACTCTGTCAGATGGCCTAAGTATTATTCACCAATATACACCATAAGTACCAAAGAAAGAGCCCCAAACACATCATTGCAGCCTAATAATAAAACTTACCACTTTTCATGAAGACAGTTTTATTAATGCAGTACATCTCCTTAACTGGGAGTCACTAAAGACTCACCTCATAGATGATAATGTCAGTCAGTTCAATAAAATCTTCCTAGGTGTTCTAAAAACACTACCCTCCCCTGAATAAAAAGAGTAAAAGGCAACCCTGCCCTATGGCTATCTGTAGCAACTAAACAATTTATGAAACAAAGAGATGACGCATGGAAGGTCTAGGCAAAAAATAAAACAGGTCCTACCTTACTAGCATATAAACAGCTAAGAAACCTAACAAAACAATGTATTACAAAATATAAGAAAGCCTATTACTTAACCAATAAAAACATACATGCTAATCCAAAACTGTTCTGGGCCTCAATCAGTAAAGTGTTAAATCAAGGACAAGAACAAAAAGAGTCCACGACCAAACCGGCTGCCAAATAATCCTTCACTTTATTGGAACACGAAACACAATAAATCTCACTGTAAAAACCGTAAATCAAGCGCTTTCACCTGATCGAATATCAGGCTTTATCAAGACAAATTTTACATTGGATGTGCCTACCTTTAAATACTATTGTCTATTAAGTCTTAATTAAATAATTACTATTAATCAATCCGTGTCGGATTTAAAGTGCTAGTGCATTTCTTTACAGCTTTAATCAAAACATTGGTTACTGTAAGTTCCTTCTTACAAAGCGCATAATAGAGCTTAGATAAGAATAAAAATAAACTATATAATAATCAAAACATCAGACTTATTAAAACATTAATGCAATAAAAATAAATACAGTAAAAATACTACTCGTGTACTTGTAATGCTTGAATGCACACCGATGAATTAAGCCTTTTAAAAAAACAAATAGCTGGTAGTGCATAAAAAACATCCGTTACATTTATATCTGACGGGATACCAAAAAACGTCAAAATTGTTTAACCAAATAATACAGTAAAAATACACAAATCGTGTCCCCTTTTGTAAATGTTTAAAATTGCTGACATCCATCTATCCATTTCAAAGTACAATATGTAATAAAATATTGTACATTACAACTATTGTAGTTAAAAACTTAAATTGATTAATTAAATAAACATAATAAATAAATTTAAACCATCTAAAAATGTCTATTTGTAAGCAATGCCAATCTAAAGTGCAAATATCCATAAAAACATGTTTATGTGTGCTCGAGAGAAAAGTTAGGTGAGCTAGGTTATGATAGCTTTTTTCTCTCGAGCACACATAAACATGTTTTTATGGATATTTGCACTTTAGATTGGCATTGCTTACAAATAGACATTTTTAGATGGTTTAAATTTATTTATTATGTTTATTTAATTAATCAATTTAAGTTTTTAACTACAATAGTTGTAATGTACAATATTTTATTACATATTGTACTTTGAAATGGATAGATGGATGTCAGCAATTTTAAACATTTACAAAAGGGGAAACGATTTGTGTATTTTTACTGTATTATTTGGTTAAACAATTTTGACGTTTTTTGTGGTATCCTGCCGTATACAAATGTAACGGATGATTTTTATGCACTACCAGCTATTTGTTTTTTTAAAAGGCTTAATTCATCGGTGTGCATTCAAGCATTACAAGTACACGAGTAGTATTTTTACTGTATTTATTTTTATTGCATTAATGTTTTAATAAGTCTGATGTTTTGATTATTATATAGTTTATTTTTATTCTTATCTAAGCTCTATTATGCGCTTTGTAAGAAGGAACTTACAGTAACCAATGTTTTGAATAAAGCTGTAAAGAAATGCACTAGCACTTTAAAATCCGATTACGGATTGATTAATAGTAATTATTTAATTAAGACTTAATAGACAATAGTATTTAAAGGTAGGCACATCCAATGTAAAATTTGTCTTGATAAAGCCTGATATTCGATCAGGGGAAAGCGCTTGATTTACGGTTTTTACAGTGAGATTTATTGTGTTTCATGTTCCAATAAAGTGAAGGATTATTTGGCAGCCGGTTTGGTCGTGGACTCTTTTTGTTCTTGGTTCAAATTTGTCATTGTATTTTGGAGCTTTGTTTGACCATGACTGAAAAAGGCAGCCAGTCCGACTTGGACACAACACCTTGCGTGCTGAAGGATGTGCCGGATGACGTGCCTGTAACGCGAGAAGAATTTCGCCAGGTTTTGAACCTGTTAACACAACTTACTGCTTCTTTAAGGCAATCGGATTCGAGTGATATTCCTTGTAACCAACAAATAGGAGTTGAAAAAGGCAAAAATGTTACTAACGTTAATGAAAAAAAGCAACCAACGTTCACTGCTACAAAACCAGTAACGCAAAAAGGAACTGGAGACGGATTAAACAATCGTCCCTCTACCTCAATGGGTAGGATAGAGGTCACTACACCAACATCTTTTAACTTTAATGCTTGGACATCCAGGCAGTTTGCTTTTAATGCAGGTACTGTTTTTCATCATGATGTTTACAACGAGCCAACCGTAGATAATTTTAAGTTATTTAGTGATAAATTATACGCATATAAGTCAATGCAGCTTGAAGTGGACTATTTAACTGAGTGCTTGCGAGTGCAAAGGGTCCCAAAAGGCCTTCGGTGTACCAAGTTTCCCAATAATGCAACACCAGGATCAGTGCTTTTTAAGGATTTGACTGAACTTTTTAATAAAACAGGACTTGAGATGATTAAGTTGATGGTAAAAGACTATGAATCTAAACTTGGTGTACTTTTAGTAGACTTGAACAAATTAAATAATGATGTGGTGTCTGATACAAACTTTGCACAGGTCAAAAATGACTATGACCATGTTTTTCATGAAGTGGATCAACATTGTATTAAGATTGTTAACCGAAAGGTGAGAAAACTAGAAAGGGACCTTAATGAATATAAAAATGGTGTTGCATTTCAACCAACTTATAAGACTAATAACAATATTAGTAACAGATTTAGTAGGGTAGATAATGTAAATAACATTGAATCACCAGCAGAAGGGCCCCGTAGAAGTGAAAGGTTGGCTCAGAAATTTAATTCAAATAATAGAAATGAACAGCAGGTTTTTCAATTTCCCCCAGGCAGGACCAACAACAGAGGTCCCTTCTACCAGCAAAGGAATTGGGGAAACCAACAGAGGTAGTAGCGGACAATGGGGAAGATCAAACAATTTCTTTCACTGTGGATGTTTTTGACACAGTTGAATTACCTTACTCAATTGCTACTAAGGGTAATTTTAGAATTGTTAATTTTACGGACATTGACATTTGCAACACACACTTTGAGTTATTCACCAAAGGTTTTCAGTTTGTGCCCCTACAACCCCTGGATGTCACCAAAACAATTTTAGAATTAAAATTGTTTACTAGGAAACTCAATTTAAACGTTTGGTTTAAAGGACAGGAACATTTACAGGAGAAATTTTCTAGAGCTAGTACGTTCAACCCTCCCCTGCACCCAGTAGTGAAAACATTTGAAGAATTAGTTGAAGGGGACATCAGGAATAATTTCAGGGATAACACTTTAAAACTACAGAACTTATCGTCAGAATGTTTCCAACTTATTAATATGTTAAAAGCTGATAAGATAAGAATAATGAAACCTGATAAAGGGGGTGGGGTTGTTTTAATGTACAGTTGTAACTATGAAGCAGCAATGTTTGACATCCTGCATGATTCTGAACAATACTCCATTGCTTCGGTTAATGAAGTAAACATTGCATATTCTAAAATTAGGTACATGTTGTATGATTGTTTAATGCAAGGGGCTATAAATGAAAAATTACATAATTTTCTACTTGTTAGCAAACCAGTCACCCCTACTATTTTTGGTATACCTAAGGTTCACAAAGGGTTGAACTCTTTGAAGTTTAGACCGATTGTGGCCGGGGGTGGGGGTATAACTGAACCTCTTGGTAAGTTTATTGATATTTCCTTGAAAAACATTGTTAAATCTTTAAAATTTATTTGCAAGGATTCTTGGGAGTTTTTGAAAAATGTTAAAACGGAATTATACGAACAAACCAAATATCTTGCCACCATTGATGTTGTTGAACTGTTCCCAAGTATTCCACACCTAGTAGGTTTAGAATTATTCAATGAGTTTTTAGTGAAGTCAGGTGAATTTAATGCGAATATTAACAGGTTGATGGTTGAGTTTATGGAAGTAATTTTAAACAATAATTATATATTTTTTAACGGTGAATTGTTTAGACAAACGAAGGGTGTGGCAATGGGCATGCCATGTGCTTCGGCGTATGCCAACATTGTGTTACACATGTGGGAAACGAAATACATTTTCAATTCTGTATGGGCTAAGAACATTGCACATTACCAGCGGTTCTTGGATGACATTTGTGTCTTTTGGAATGGTTCATTGCAAGAATTTCAAGATTTCTTTGTATATATTAATTCAACAACAAATTTTTTAAAATTTACACATAATATTAGTGAGACCACAATTAATTATTTGGATGTTTCACTTGTAAAAAATCTGGACACACGTAGCTTCGAATCAACTGTTTATAGGAAGCCTTCATTTTCCAACTCGTTTCTTCACTTTGATAGTGGACACCCCATAGCACAAAAGAGAGGAATTTTGAAAGGCCAATTGATTAGAGCAGTGAGGATGTGTAGCACAGCAGAATTGTTTATGAAAGAAGCACAGGTTTTGGAAAACATGTTCTTGGAAAGGAACTATCCCAAATGGTTATTTGATAAAGTATTTAATGAAGTTAACAAGCTAAAGACAAGTAAATTTACATCATTGTAGGGCAATGGTTTTAATGACACTATAGTTGTAAATGCTAAAGAAGAGAAAGATACCCACAGCACATTTGTACACACCTTTAATAGTGATTCAGTAAAATTTAGGGGTCTTATTTCAAAATATTGGCCTATTTTAAAATCTAATGAAGAAATTAAAAAATTTACAGCACCACAACCTACGTTTGTCAGTAGTAGAAATGTTAATTTAAAAGGTCTATTTGAAAGACAGGAAATAAGGACTTCCCTCACTAGTAAATCCAAAGTTGGAACATACAAATGTGGAGCCTGTAAGCAATGCAACTACATTTACAATGATAGTAAATATTACATTGCTTCCAGAAGTTTTAGAATTAACCCTATTGAGTACTATAATTGTGCCACAAAAGGTTTAGTTTACTTGGGTTTTTGTGAGAGCTGTTCTGGATTTTATGTAGGAAAGACAGAAAGGACTCTGCGTAGAAGGATTTACGAACATTTATATGAGATTAAAAACAAAAAAGAATCCAATGCATTTTATAAGCACCTAGCAACGTGCCCTACTATGTCCTTAAAATTCCTTATCCTAGAACAAGTTCCACAGAACCCTAGAGGTGGTGAATGGGAGGCTTCCTTAGAATACAAGGAACTACTCTGGCAGATTAGATTAAATGCTACAAAACCCCCAGGAATGAATGATGCAATTAGCATCAAAAGTGTGTTAAAAATTAGGCGAGCTAGGTTATGATAGCTTTTTTCTCTCGAGCACACATAAACATGTTTTTATGGATATTTGCACTTTAGATTGGCATTGCTTACAAATAGACATTTTTAGATGGTTTAAATTTATTTATTATGTTTATTTAATTAATCAATTTAAGTTTTTAACTACAATAGTTGTAATGTACAATATTTTATTACATATTGTACTTTGAAATGGATAGATGGATGTCAGCAATTTTAAACATTTACAAAAGGGGACACGATTTGTGTATTTTTACTGTATTATTTGGTTAAACAATTTTGACGTTTTTTGTGGTATCCTGCCGTATACAAATGTAACGGATGTTTTTTATGCACTACCAGCTATTTGTTTTTTTAAAAGGCTTAATTCATCGGTGTGCATTCAAGCATTACAAGTACACGAGTAGTATTTTTACTGTATTTATTTTTATTGCATTAATGTTTTAATAAGTCTGATGTTTTGATTATTATATAGTTTATTTTTATTCTTATCTAAGCTCTATTATGCGCTTTGTAAGAAGGAACTTACAGTAACCAATGTTTTGATTAAAGCTGTAAAGAAATGCACTAGCACTTTAAAATCCGATTACGGATTGATTAATAGTAATTATTTAATTAAGACTTAATAGACAATAGTATTTAAAGGTAGGCACATCCAATGTAAAATTTGTCTTGATAAAGCCTGATATTCGATCAGGCGAAAGCACTTGATTTACGGTTTTTACAGTGAGATTTATTGTGTTTCGTGTTCCAATAAAGTGAAGGATTATTTGGCAGCCGGTTTGGTCGTGGACTCTTTTTGTTCTTGGTTCAAATTTGTCGTTGTATTTTAAATCAAGGACAAACTATGCAGTCAACACCAAAATACATAGAAACAAAATGATATCATGCCCAACCAATTAAATACCCAGTCATTAGCCAACCATGTGAATAATCAAGCTACTCTGTCAAATAACCTCCCTCAACATTTCTCCTTCCAACCATTTCCCACAGATACCATACCTCAAGAATGTAAATCCTACTACAACTGCCCCTGACAACCTACCTGGCAAATATCTTAAAGTTGCAGCTGAATCTATTGCATAGTTATTGAAAATTCTGATAAATCAATCCATATCTAAAAATAATGCCCCCTCGCTATGGGGAAAAAAGCATTCATTATTCCACTGTACAAGGGTGGAATCAACACAGATCTTTCAAACTACAGATTAATTGCCATTTATCTTCTGTATCAAAAATATTGGAAAGTGTATTCATATACAACTTCTCAACTATCTGATAGATAACCTGCTTCTGTCTTCATCTCAACACAGTTTCAATCATCACAGCACAACTTCTCCTTTGCTGAATTTTGTTAATGCTGTCAACATCCACAGAAATACCAGAAACTTAGTCTCCACTATCTTCCTAAATTTATCAAAAGCATTTGATACTGGCTTCCACCAAAAAGTCTTACATAAATAGTCATCCTTAAGGCTCGCCAGCTCTTCACTGCAATGGATCTGCAACTACCTCTCAAACAAAGGACAAGCAGTGAAATGGAAAACAAGTTTATTCTACTTTCTTGCTAATAACTATTGGCATCCCATACTGATCTATACTAAGGCCAATATTTTTCAACATATTCACCAATGGCTTCTACACGACTACAAAAATGCTATTCTGTTTCAATATATTTATAACCTGACCTTAACATGCTCTGCCAAATATCTCTCTAAACTCCACTTAGTTGAAACATGGCCAGATAATTCACAATTACTACTAGACCCTAAAAAATAAATAAATTTCTGTTCTTTATTCCAATACACATATCTATTGAAACAGCGCTGTTATTGTCTCTGATGCACCAAATAAACAACATTAAATTACTGGGTGTCATCATAGATGACCAGTTGAAATTCAACCAACATATATCACACGTGGTTAATAAAAAAAAAAAATTGTCAAAAACTAGGTACTTTATACAGAGTAAAACCTCCCTCACTGACATAGTCAGTAGACGCATAGCCTCTACTTTTCACTGCCATCTCTCCTCTATGCTACCCCAATCTTCATTAGCCTTCATGTCCCACAACTGTCCAAACCTGGACAATGTTATAATAAGGTAGCAAAATCTGCAGTAAACTATAACAATAGAACACATCATTGCCTAAACCTCACATAATTCAGCTGGCTAGAACTGCGCATCATCTAGTTCTTTCTATGATAACTACAAAACAAAGACTTCTCTATAAGCCAGAAAACTGGCCATACCTTAACAACTTAATACAATGCTACTACTTCAAAAGAATTTTGCTCTATAGAAAAATGTCACTAATCACTATAACCAAATCATCTAATACTACAGGTAATGCTCTATATTCAAACAGTGTAGGTAGACCATGGAACAATGTCCCACTGCAAGTGAAATTTATTCATAATGTAAACACATTTAAATCATAACTAGAGCTTTACTTATCAAAACAATCGATCTGTTTCTGCATGCCTCCAGGATAAATGCTCCAGGATAAATAAATTATCTTCAGCTTGTCATATTGTCAAACCATTTCACTACAGTCAGAAACATATGAATCACTACTAGTTTTCTTCAACATCTGAATAGATTTACTAGCATCTCCCAGTCAAACTAATTAACAATGTATATGCAATTGTTAATGTATATTACTTAATGTCTGTTCATATATAACTGAATGTCTCTTTAAAAATATCTGTAATATGTTGGAGATTTTCTCTACTGAAAAGGGATTTTTAACTAAACCCAGTCAGACAAATCAGTAAACAAAAGCTAAATAAATAAAAAAATTCTTAAGGTGTCCAGGAACAATGGCCTGTAGTCTGGGCAGACAGAGGGCAGTTTAGATTTAATATATAAAATAAATAAATTTATGCTATAAGGGGTGTCTGCACTAGAGCAAACTCATTGTTCTTAACATGATGGTGAACAGCTGAACAGAATGATTTTTTGATAATAATGAACTCCAGGCTGAATCATTGCTTCCAATCAGAAAATGAAGATGTGGTGGATAGTGTGGAGAAATGGATTCCAGATCAGCGATGATGAAGTCTTCATTCCATGGTGCTGCAGATTGGTAATGTTGTCTCAGGTATCCTGGATACATTTCAGGGTGCCTTATACAAAATGTCAGCTGTGGCCTGATAAAAAAGATGGACTCTCAAGAGTTCTTTATTTCTGTGATGTTCTGTTCTTAACCAATATTAAAAGCAGTATCACCTCCTGTGTTTCTATGCCATTGCAGCTTTCTTCCAATGAGCTTACACTCTAACTGTGCTTTACCAGGTATTTATTTGATTGGTTTAGAACTTGATCTGAGAGTACTAAATACTATAATGTAATTCAATCCAGATATTTGTCTGTAGCTCTGTACAAATCGTGATCGCTTAGGAAGACTACCAGCAAATTTGTATATTTTATTATAAGATTGCTCCAATTTGTATAGGTTAGATTTATTAACAATAGTTAATATAGTACATAAATATAGTAGGCTCAGAAGAAGCGTTGTCTTTGCTGACTGAAGTCGTTTCTTTAGTTAAACATTTTGACTCATATAGCATGCCTAATTTTGTTTTTGATATTACAGTATATATGCACTTCAGATTTGAATTTGGCTACAGATGATTTTCACAGTTGAAGTGACACCCAGACCTCATGTGCAAACATGGGAAAAATGGGTTGTAGATAGATATATGGATTACAGCCAGTTGTTTTGTTTCTGATACTATTTGTATTGCAATTTGTTCTTATGATGTTATTCTGAAATCTGAAATATTTTGTTGACTAGAAACTGGGATTGAAAACAAGTAATTTACATTTATTTGCTTTCAGCAGTGAATTGAGCCTATTACCCATTTTCTAACTTCATGCAAAGATTCTTGAGTAACATTTTGGAGACGATGCATAGAACTGACTGAATAGTTTAGGGTTGAGTGTCACTTGTTTCACTAAAGATCAGTTGCTTTATATTGCAGTTTGTACTTGCCCAGGTATGTCCAACCAGAAATAACAAATGCCTGTCTTCTATAAATAGTACCAAACTTAGGATACACAATTTGAAAGCCCTTATTCAAAATAATCTATTAATACCCCAAATGACATAAAATTTAGACTTTTCTTAGTGATACAATAACATATTTTTATTATGTGAATGAATTATCAGCCCAGCAAAATTCCATGTTTATGAAATAAATGCCAAACAAGTGACAGCTGTTTTCCGTCTATATTTCCTCTCAGGTTCTGATGTTATAGGCAAAGAATGGTATTTACAAGTCACATGGCATGCCATTCTTTTGTCATGGATACCTCACTTGATTCCAGAGCTTCACACAATGTTTTCAGGGTGATCAAACTAGTGGATACAAAGTATTGCTCAGCAGATAAAGATGAGTTGTAACCAAAAAATGATAATCCAATGGCAAATTCAGTCAACACCAAGAATAATAAACAATTTAATGCATTTTAATTGGTACAGAATCATAACACAAGCACTTAAGCTTTCACAAAATGTTTTGTCAGGAGTGTAACGAATATTTTCATTTCATCTTTAATACTATACATACATACATACATACATACACAACAGGTCTATATCACCATATCGAATGGTGATAATGCCGAACTTCGTAAATATCGAAAGTTCACGAGAACGAACTTGCTATTGTGGGGAACTGTGCCCCCCACACCCCCTGCTAAATATATATCCCAACTCCGAGGTCTCACTACAGTGACGAAAGGGCAAGTATACCAATCCTCATTGTACCGCAACTCCAAAAACACAAGTTAGTTCTCGTGAACTTTCAATATTTTCGGCGTTCAGCATTATCATCATTCAATATGGTGATATAGACCCATACACAGGACATGATCATCACATCTCAAAATAATTAAAGGTATAAAAACACAATAACATGGTAAAATTTAATAAATGTAATTATACAATGACTGGCTATTAATATTCAAAAACAAGCATGCTGATTGGCCAGCCCAACCAGCATGCCCATTGTAAATCCGAGAATATACCAATGGGAAAAGGTCCGGTCACCCAGACTTTTTCCCATTAGTATATCTCACAAATTATTTAACTTTTGTTTTTTTAAAACAAACAAAAAATGAAAATTAAAGACCTGAAATGAACGAGAGATGGCATAGACAAAAAATAAAAGGGTAATCAAGTAGGTTCTGCAAAACTGTAGAAACTTACCTGATTATCCTTTTATTTTGTCTGTCCCGGCTCTCCCTCATTCATTAAAAGTCTCCCGGTTTCTTTTTTTTTTTTGCTTTTCAATAAAAAAAACAAAAAACGCAGAGATCTTCCTTTCTCCTTTGCTTCCTTTTTACAGCACTGATGTACTGCGTAAGCATGGGAATACAAGTCCCATACGCATGCGCAGTACATTAGAAAAAGACCAAGGATACTGCAAAACCATGGAAGGGCAGCACAGAGGCATTATACAAAGACATTATTTAAGAAAAGTAAGTCTTTTTTCCTTAAATAATGCCATTGCATAACAGCAATAACTGACTCCGTGGTTGTGGTATATTGAAATTTACCCATGGCTGGCTTTATTTAATCACTTGGGCTTCATCCTCATCATTAAACCACACCAACCATGAGTAAATCTTCAATATAACACACCATGTCATCAGTTATTTCTTAATTATCAAATCATTAAAATTTCTCTAAAATACAGTCCTATAAACTAATCATAAAAAGTAGCCAAGCAATTGCTTTTGTTAGGTTTTGTGCTTGAAACACCATTCAAGCCAGGATATGTATCTGCTCTCAATAAATTTATTCAACAATATTTTGGACATTCCATACATGCTACTATATAACTACCTCTTCTATCATTTAATATTGATTACAATGCTGTAAGTTTAAATTAACATATTTAATCAGTAGCTGATATATGTTTAAGTAAAGTATTTGTCATCATTTGTCTCCTAATATCTGATGCATTGTCACATATGCATTCCTTGAGTTTTTGATTGGTCTCACTTACATAGAAAGCTTGGCAGATATCACAGATGGCGAAATATATCATATTCATAGAGTCACAATTAGTAAAACCTTTATATAAAATATTTTACCAGTTATATGATTTTTAAATAACTTATTTTTACTAATGTATTTACAATAAATACATGCAGTGCAACAGAAAGTACCTCTTCAACACTTGATCTAATTTCTATCAGACAGATTTTTATCTTCTTTATAACATAGCACCCGTTACAAATTTTGGGAGCGCTTGTAACCAAAAGAAGGATATGACGAAATAAAATGTTTCAATTGCTCATTTAACTGTAATATATATCATTGTCTATTAATCCTTCACCTGCCGTATATGTCTATTATAAGTAAGTCTAATGCTTATATCAGACAAATGCTGTTGATCACTATATAAAGAATTTTGGTCAGAAAAAAAGGTTTGTTTTTATCATCTCTGGATCATATTGTCAAGCTTTTCTCTGGAATAAGTTGTCTGTTATCATAACCATGTGCCTCCAAGTCATTCTTTAACAAATCTATATTAGTGTTACATACATCTTCATCTGCTGTTAGTCTAGAAGTTTGCAACATCTGCCCTTTAATAATGTTATTAGAATATGTGGAGGATGCGTACTAGTACAATGTAAATATGTATTTTTCTGTGTTTCGTTCTTATAAATGTTAGTCCTAATTTGTCCATTTTGTTGGCATTCTATTTCAATATCTTAAAAATTATTTAAAGTGTCAGAGATTTCATACTTAAATTTCAGGAATGTGGTCATTGATGTTAGACATTCCAAAAATCATCAAATTCTCTTAAATTATGATCCCATATAATAAGTATATCATCTACAAACCTTTTATAAAATAATAAGATAAAAATGCATTCTTGGAAGTATATATATATATATATATATATATATATATATATATATATATATATATATATATATATATATGACAGTTCTCCCATCTAGTTAATACTAAATTAGTGTAGGTGTTAGTCACTGGTATACCCATGGCTATCCCTTTAATTTGTAAATAATGTTGTTTAAATAAACAAAAACTCATCAAAGTGACAGATAATAAATCACAAATAGTATTTATGGATGTGTTGTCCAGTAGTAAGCTCTCTACTAAGAATTCCCTAGTATATTCTATTCCAGTATCATTAGGTATAGCAGTAAAATGTGAATTCATATCAAGTGTAACCTTCTTAAAAATATTTTCAGTATTATTTGAATACCAGTCATAAAGCTGTCATAAAAAAATCTTGACTATCTTTAATAGAGCTATGTGAGAATTGTAGATAATATTTTAATGTATGCTCCAAATATATAGATATAGTTTGTGTAATCCAACCCCTTGACGAGACAATAGGTCTCATCGGGAAATGGTTTTCATTCCTTTGAACTTTTGGTAAGCCACAGTAAAGTGATGAAACAGGTTTTGAAATACAAAAGCAATTTAGCAAATCCAGATGTATCTGGCCACCTAAATGCAATGTATCCACATCATCGTTGGTCTACTGTAGTAAATTCTTAAATTGACTGACAGTTTTGTGTATATAGGTAGCTGTATCATTTAATAACTCAAAAATAGCTTTAAAATTAAATTCATTTTCCACACTGACCACTGCACTACCCTTGTCAGCACAATTTATTATTATGTCAGTATTTTGTAGCAAAGAATCTAAAGCAATTTTTTCACCTTGAGATAAATTAAAAAACTGATGTTTTTCAGTGTGAGAAAAAAGTTCATAGTGATCACATTCACAAGCATTCTAAGGGCTTGAACCGTGATGTTAAATATTGGAACAAATGTGCTTGATTTCTTTAAGACAGTGTTGGTGAATTGTTCATTATTAGGCAATAACAACTTTAAATTCAGTCAGCAATTAAATAATCTAATATCAGTTAAATAGTCAGATCACTTCCCATTTGCAGCTGATACAAAAGGCATCCACTTACTCAAAACAGCTTTATCTTTATTAGATGATATATAACAGGAATTATTATGTTCTACTTCAAAGTTTGTTTTTGATTGTTTGCTTGTTATTGGTCTCATGTGCTCTCTTCCTTGTCCTCCTGCATTTGACTAACCTCTGCTTTTGTCTCACAGTTGTTGCATAGAAAGCCGGGTATCCATCAATAAAGCAGGATATTCAACAGAATCTAATTCTGAAATGGTGTGGTCAGCAACTGTCATGGTATTGTTTAGAGGATGATGATATATTATTATTATGTTGAACCAAATTAATTCATAGAAGGTGTATTACTAAAATCAGTGGTCTGTTCATCTGATTCTATATTACATTTCTGATCCATTTTTTTATTTTTAGGCCAAAAGAAAACATTACTCGTTTTAAATTCATTCTTATCCTTTTGTAACTTGTAGTTCTGGGTAGCAATGAGTTGTTGCTCAAAAATCACCACTTTATCTAAAACAGCATCATATTCTTTCCACATTATATGAAACTGGCTGTGTTCAATTATATTCCTATGCAACTCATTAACTTCTTGTCTTAATTCTTGCTTCACATGTTCAAAAAAGTAATTCATGAGTAGCATATATTCATGATTCATTTTTAGATTTAGAAGCTGCCATTTCCTTAATAGATCAAAATATGTGTTTCCAAACATCGGCATTTTCAGGATTTGTAAACCTCAGGGCAGTATCTATAGCTTAAAATAGGCCTCATAGCTAAAGCATTGCCATTGGAGTTTTTTAAAAAGATGTGTTGTTGTTAGTCTTGCCTTTATTCTCCCATATGGGTTAGATTCGATCCATTGGATCCATCTCAGCCTTATGCAGAAGCTTGTGACCTCCAAGTAAGTTCTTGGGTATTCTACCCTTCCCAGAATGCACCTCTCCATTACCTCAGATTTCATTTGCTGCTTCGCTGGAGACATAGTCCTTTGCTGTCTCTGGGCTAAGTGAAAGTTTTTTGTATAATATCCTTAATTTCTCTATATTTTGCAAACTTTGCTTCCTTGTTAGACAGATAGTTAAAGTTTGTTGTACCTTTCCTGTACATTCTAATGTCAGTTTCAAAAATGTTTTTAACTTCCTTATTGATTAGAGAGTCCTTTTTTATTTGTTTGTATTTTTTTATCTGCCTTTCTGGTATATATATATATATATATATATATATATATATATATATATATATATATATATATATATGTTCATAGGTTCATAGGTTCATAGGTTGGTACTAGGCTATCTGCCCGAAGGCATATATTAGCCCAGCCACGTTGTGCAGTATTCACCGCCCCTTTAGTAGTTCCCTAGACCCTTGTACTAGCAGCTAGTACCCTTGGCCCCTATCTAGTAGTGCTGTTGGTGTGATCCCTGGTGTGAACTTTCTGTTACCCATCCACTCATCAAGGTTCATCTTGAAGAGTGAGAGTGAGGGGCTTTGTGTTATGTAGATCGGGATCCTGTTCCATAGTAAGGGAAGTCTCTGTGAAGGGAATCTATCCCTCCAGCATGTTCTATTCATTGTTGTGTTGAGGTTTATATCCCTAGAGCATGTAGCTCGAGTAGATTTGGTTTAGCTAAGATGGAGCATGTTCACCAATTCTAGGTTGGACATGGCTCTGTACATTAGACAGAGATCGCCTCTGAGAAAGCAGTATGTAACAGAGAACAGTCTTAGCTTTTTCAATCGTGCTGCATAGGGCAACTGTTTGAGGCCAGTAATCCTCTTGGTTAGGTACCTTTGTGGTCTCTCCAGCTGCTGGAGATGTCTAGCCAGGTACATTCCAATTGGTGCATTGTACTCAATAATGGGTCTGATGAGGGAAGAGTAGAGGGGCACCATTACATCCTTAGATCTTGATGCAAACCCTTTCGTGATCAGATGGGTCACATAGAAGGATTTTCTAACCACTTTGGCAACATGGTTATCAAAGGAAAGCTGACTATCTACATGGGTCCCCAGATCCCTTATTTCTTCTTCAGATTTCAGGGGATTACCTCCTATGTTGTAGTTTGCAGTTACTCTGTTTTTTCCAAAGGGGAGTACTACACATTTTTTTGCATTTAGCTTGAGACCATGGCTTTGACACCATGCATCAGTCTCATTTAGGCCCTTCTGGAGGATCTCCATGTCGGCCGGAGACTCTATTATAGCACCCAGTTGCAGTCGTCCGCAAACTTAGTCAGCCACAGCCATTCCGTGCTTGCCTGTACTTCTGAGAAGTATATGCCAAACAGTAGGGGCCCCAGGACAGAGCCCTGAGGCACACCACTCGTTACTGGTCTGGATTCGGACATAGATCCCACTACTCTTACTTTATGGGATCTGTCTGTGAGCCAGTTTGTGATCCATCTTGTAACGTAAGGGTTTATGCCCAGGCTGGTGAGCTTATCAATAATACCTGAATGGGGAATGGTGTCAAATGCTTTAGCAAGGTCAAGGTAAGCCATGTGTATCTCCTTTCCCTTATCTATAGCCTGAGTAACTGTCTCAAAGAAATCCACCAGGTTCAGGAGGCATGATCTGCCCTTGACGAAGCCGAACTGTGTGGGGTCCAGCGACTGGAGGTTCCCAATCTCTCCATTTATGAGTTCCATAATGATTCGCTCCATAGCCTTACAGATCAGACTGGTCAGGCTTATTGTTTGGTAGTTCCCAGGGTCAGTTGTGGCCCCACCCTTGTGTAGCGGGACCACCATTGTCGTGCACCATTCTATGGGCACATATCCTGTGGAGAGGCTGAGACTGAACAGGGTATTAAGATGCGGGGTTAATTCCTTTTGGAGCTCGCGTATGACACAGCCTGGGACACCATCTGGTCCCATGGAGGCAGTGTTTTTAGCTTTAGATAGAGCCTTGTTAACCAACATATCAGTAATAATTGGACTTACACAATCCCCTAGAAAGGTAATAGGCCCTGTAGGTGGTGGTGGGGGGGGGGATTTGCACTGAACCTTTCAGCCAAGATGTTGGCAATGTCAGAAGGATCAGTGTATTTTGTTCCATTTTGTACTAGCTCAGAACAGACCTGAGCGTTGCCATTTAGGTTTTTGATGTAGCCATAGAAGGCCTTATGGTTATCCTTGGCATCCTTGGCAACTTTCTTTTCAAAATTAGCTTTAGTTGACTTGATGAGGGCCCTCAATTTCTTACTAATGCTGATCAGGGATGATTTTTCTACTTGAGATTTGGCCTTTTTTTGTATAAGTCTCCTCCTTTTATTGTAAAGTTTGCTTATGGCTGGATATGATATATATATATATATATATATATATATATATATATATATATATATATATAGTTTCACTTCATAATCATAAATTGCTGAAATATTGAATTTCAGCAATTCGTGTCCATGAAGCCGAAATTTCAAAATAACGAAAGTGCATAAGCGTGAATAGGACTATGTCAAATTTGTGCTTATGCATTTACATTATCTTACGGAAGTGTTTGGCTGGGATGGTGTCTGCAGTTTAAGGTGAGTGAGTGTGCTTGTGTGTTTTTATAACTTGTACGAGTGGGTTAGGGTAGAGAGGTGGAGGTATGAGTGTGTGTGTTGGCTGTGTGTGATTTTTTTTAATTTTTTTTTTTTATTTACTGTTTATGCAATCTCATAGTAAGTATATATAAGTAGGGGGGCCTGCCCCCCTGCATTTGTGTAGTGTAGATGTGTGTCTGTGTGGTGTTTTGTTGTATTGAATTGTTTTGAGGTGTGGTTGCTATGGTTTGTGTGTTGTGTGCTGTATGCTGTGTGTTCGATGTAGTTTCATGATTGTGAAGTGTCGATGTTGTGATGGTTTCAGCTTTACACTGTCGAAATGCTGAAATTCGATATTTCAGCATTTTGGCAATATGAAGTGAATCTCCAAAATCAGGTTCCACTTCATCTTCTGACAAACCAAAGAAAATATCTCCAGTGCTGACAAAATCTTCGGACCCGGCAGAGAAGATTCCTAAACTCTCTGCTCCATTTGTTGTTTCGGAGCAGTCCACTCTTGGATCTGGGGGAACTTTGGAGCATTCTCAGCTTTGTAAGACCTTTTTAAAAGGTATTTGTTGTTGAAACCACTTTATAAAAGTCCTTCATCTCATTGTGATTTGAATTTTATATTATCTCATATTATTCATAAATAAAGAATAAGTGCTTTGAGCTAGGATGGAGATATAAACTTATTTCCAAAAGTTTAAAACACAGCTTTATTCGCACACTCA
Source organism: Protopterus annectens (assembly GCF_019279795.1). Taxonomy (NCBI): domain Eukaryota; kingdom Metazoa; phylum Chordata; order Ceratodontiformes; family Protopteridae; genus Protopterus; species Protopterus annectens. The sequence goes on along the minus strand of NC_056726.1, from coordinate 116,522,050 downwards.
AAACTGCATAAACGCTTTTCAACAAACACTCGCGTTTTCGTCCATACTACTTGGACTTCATCAGATACAATAAATTAAAACCAATTACACCTTATATAACTTAATAAATTCAAATAAACCAATAAAATTCCTTCAAACCATCAAATGATTATACTTAATGAAATGACATCATGGGCTCATAAATATTCATAAATATTGAAATTAAATAATAATACTACATAACTTTTGTTTCAATTATCATAAAACCATTTAAGCACTCTAAAAACTTTAATTCAATAAATAAATAAATACATAATTCCTAAAACTTATATACAAATAAAGTGCATGAAGTGATGACAATAGAACCATATTTCCTTATTCATGAGTTTAGGGTATAGCACCATCTGGTGTCTATTAATAAAAGTGCAAGTGTCACAATTTCGAAGCCCTTAACTTTAAAAGTGGTAGTATAGAAACATGTTCATTTAGCCCAGGTGGCTTAGCTGCTTCCAAAGTTATTTGCCACCACAGCTCCCTATACTCCACTTGTTCTTCCCAAAGGCCTCCCCTTATATCTTTCTTGATTTGTTCTAATACAAAAAATAAAAATCTGAAACCTTCACATTCTCTAGTATGTTTATATAATGCATTACTATCTTTAGCTCTATTAATCTCATACATATGTTCATATATTCTTCTTCTTAATGTCCTTTCAGTTTTCCCCACATAGAATGATTTACATTTTTGACATACTGCTAAATATATTAAACCTTTGGTGTCACAGTTATAGTATAATTTACTTTTCAACCATTTTTCTCTACTTTCTAAATATATTTCACTGCTATTACTAATATATTCACATTGGTTACATCTTCCACATTTATACGTTCCTTGTTTTTTCCTGTTCCCAAAGAGAACTGTACCTTCATGTGGACAATCTATCCCACTACTTTTGTTTTCTAATATATTCCTAAGGCAGTATGAATTTTTATATACTACTCTCGGGTTAGATTTGTTAACTTCTTCAAGGTCAGTAATAGAACTGAATCTTTCCCATTCCCTTCGGAAAACCTCTCTAACCTTTTGATTAATACCATTATATTCCAATACTAACGCTTGTTGATAATTATTATAGGTTTCATTATTATCCCCCTCCCCCTGTCTTACTTCCTATGAAATTTTTAAAGAGTTTATGAATTATATAAGTAATACCACCAATTTCCTTAAATTTACATATAATATGTCAGAGGATGTTCTTCAATATTTAGATGTGGAAATTTTTAAGGTGGAAAAGCATTTTGAATCTAAAATTTATAGGAAATCCACCTATTGTAACTCTTTTCTCCATTACAACAGTGCTCATCCCCTACACTGTAAAAAGAACATAGTAAAGGGACAATTTGTGAGGGGATGCCGCATGACTAGTTTAGATAGGGACTTTATTCAGGAATGTAATTTTCTAGAGGAAATGTTTTTAGAAAAAGGATACCCTAATGCATTTGTTAATATTATCAGAAAGGAGATAGAAAATGGTAGAAAGGACATATATAGACCCATAAAAGGAGTAACAAATGATAATCAGGAAGTAAGACAGGGGGAGGGGGATAATAAATAACTTTGGAAGCAGCTAAGCCACCTGGGCTAAATGAACATGTTTCTATACTACCACTTTTAAAGTTAAGGGCTTCGAAATTGTGACACTTGCACTTTTATTAATAGACACCAGATGGTGCTATACCCTAAACTCATGAATAAGGAAATATGGTTCTATTGTCATCACTTCATGCACTTTATTTGTATATAAGTTTTAGGAATTATGTATTTATTTATTTATTGAATTAAAGTTTTTAGAGTGCTTAAATGGTTTTATGATAATTGAAACAAAAGTTATGTAGTATTATTATTTAATTTCAATATTTATGAATATTTATGAGCCCATGATGTCATTTCATTAAGTATAATCATTTGATGGTTTGAAGGAATTTTATTGGTTTATTTGAATTTATTAAGTTATATAAAGTGTAATTGGTTTTAATTTATTGTATCTGATGAAGTCCAAGTAGTATGGATGAAAACGCGAGTGTTTGTTGAAAAGCGTTTATGCAGTTTTGAGTGTGCGAATAAAGCTGTGTTTTAAACTTTTGGAAATAAGTTTATATCTCCATCCTAGCTCAAAGCACTTATTCTTTATTAGTGACTTTTGGTGCTTTTCCGTTTGTCTTCGTTGTTCTTGGTTATTTGGAACGGGCTATGGAGGAGGTTCCGCCTTTACTGAATAAAGGACAGGATGAGTTGGGTCAGTCTCGAAAGTTGATTGGCCAACTAACCGAGCTCATCGATTTACTTACGCCGCTCTGTCATTCCTTAATGGGAAGTCGCTCTGATGGTTTGAAAGCGACAGGAAGCGAAACCGAAGGGTCAGCTGGTCCCAAATTAAAGAGGAAAAGGGAGCTTATAGGCGATAAGGGAGATCGTGGAGGTTGTTCTGAACCGAATTTGGATATGTTTAATCCAGCGGACACACCCAATATATTTATACATGGAAATAATGAAACTATGAACGTGTTGCCTAAGCAAGCGAATACATCAAGTGAAATTAATGCACCGAGGCATTTCCAGGGCCTCACAGATACTGTTTCTACCTCTCCAGAGAAGGACATTAATGAGTGGTTAAATAATAAATATTGTTTTCAGTTCGATACTGGGGGCCCACGTGGACTGTCTAGTGGTGATTCTTATTCTGTGAAACTTGATAAAATGGCTAAGCTAATGTTTAAATACAAATCGCTCTGTATAGAGAATGCTTACTTAATGGAATGTATTAACAAAAATATAGTTCCGAAAGGGCTAAGGGTATGGAAATACCATAATAATGTACAAATGGGCTCAGTCTTTCACAATGAACTGTTAGAAGTTTTTAATAACTGTGGTCTTGATGTTTTAAGACATATTATTAAAGAAAATGGTAGAAAACAAGAAGGTTTAAAGGGAGAAATTGATAAGTTAGATGGTTATATTAAAGAAGATCTCATTTTTGGGATCAAGGAAGAGAAGGAAAAATATTATAAAGTAAGAAGTGATATAGATGTGAAATGTAGTGATTTGATGAGTAGGAAAATGAACAAGTTAAAGAGGGATATGTTAGATTATGAAAATAAAGTGAGCTATCGAAAACCCCCATATGTGAAACGGGATTTCTATGGATATAATGATAAAAAAGAAAACAAAGAATATAAAAATGATGAGAATGCATACAATTGGTTTGAACATGATTACAATCAAGAATTCCTACCATTAGAAAGGGAAGAAAATTATGTTCATTGGCAGCCACATCAGTATGGAAATTTTCAGAAGAGGGGGGGAGAAGGGGGAGGGGAAGGTATTAATAGGATACACCCCACACCCATCTAATTCATACAACAATACTGGAGAAATAGAAGTAGATGGACACAAGAATACTTACAAGAATTTTTCTATATATAATTTTAGTAATATTCCCTTGTCCAAGGGACATTTTCTTCTTCTTAGTAAGGGTTTGAAATTTATTCCCTACAAACAAGGAGATTTGACTAAAACAATAATGGATATCAAACTCTTTTTGAGAAAAATAAATTTAGAAATGCTTTTTTCCAAAAATAATATGAAAATTAGTAGTAATAACAATCAGGGTTTGATACGTAAAACTATTTTTAACCCCCACTACATCCTCAAATAAGGAATTTTGAAAGAGTTTTGGAAAGAGAAGTTAGGAATGGGTATAAGAAAATTGGATATAAAAATAATCTTAATAAAGAAGAGAATGAGATTATGAATGAGTTAAAAAATAATACAGAAATTAGAATTATGAAACCTGATAAAGGTGGGGGGTAGTTATAATGGATAACATTACTTATGAAGGAAAGATGAATGAAATTTTAAGGGATGAGGTGAGATATGCTTGTGTTTCAATTAATGAAGTGAATTTAGCTTATCATAAAATAGATATTTCTCTTAGAGATATGCTATATGAAGGTGTCATTGATAACAAAATATATAATTATTTGAATGTAGTAAAGCCTAGGATGCCTATAATTTTTGGCATACCTAAAATCCATAAAAATGTTGAGAACCCACCCCTAAGACCTATAGTTTCAGCCGATGGCTCCAAAACATATCCATTAGCTAAATTTGTGGATATAAAGGTGAAGCATGTATGGGTTAATAATGAAGTTATCCTGAAAGATTCATGGGATCTATTAAGAGAAATTAAGCCTGAATTTTATATGGATAATCTAATTTTTGTCACTATTGACATTGTAGACTTATTTTCATGTATACCATATGATACAGGCATGACTATGTTTGAAGAGATGTTATTTCAGGATAATAAATTAACACATAATGAAAAAGTGGCTTGTATAGGGTTTATGGAAATGGTCCTTAAAAATAATTTCTTAATTTTTAATGGTGAATACTTTCAACAAATTCAAGGTGTCTCTATGGGTGCGGCTTGTGCGCCATCCTTTGCAAATTTGGTATTGGCTAAATGGGAGGAGAAATACATCATCAATTCCAAGTATAAGAGTTATTGGACTTTATATAGAAGATTCCTGGATGACATTGTAATTTTTTGGACAGGTGGCTATGAAATTTTTAAAGAGTTTATGAATTATATAAGTAATACCACCAATTTCCTTAAATTTACATATAATATGTCAGAGGATGTTCTTCAATATTTAGATGTGGAAATTTTTAAGGTGGAAAAGCATTTTGAATCTAAAATTTATAGGAAATCCACCTATTGTAACTCTTTTCTCCATTACAACAGTGCTCATCCCCTACACTGTAAAAAGAACATAGTAAAGGGACAATTTGTGAGGGGATGCCGCATGACTAGTTTAGATAGGGACTTTATTCAGGAATGTAATTTTCTAGAGGAAATGTTTTTAGAAAAAGGATACCCTAATGCATTCGTTAATATTATCAGAAAGAAGATAGAAAATGGTAGAAAGGACAAATATAGACCCATAAAAGGAGTAACAAATGATAATCAGGAAGTAAGACAGGGGGAGGGGGATAATAATGAAACCTATAATAATTATCAACAAGCGTTAGTATTGGAATATAATGGTATTAATCAAAAGGTTAGAGTGGTTTTCCGAAGGGAATGGGAAAGATTCAGTTCTATTACTGACCTTGTAGAAGAACCTTGAAGAAGTTAACAACCCAACTCAGTTTGAATTCATTAAAAGTAGATCATACATGTTAAAAAGGGTTGACTTCTTCAAGAAAATCACCAAGGTCCTGGACATGGGAAAGACAGTGCAAACTACCTATTTATTTTTTCAACACACATTTATTGAATTATCACTTGTGACATAAGCAATTTTACATTTATACAAAAATAATCAAACTGTATTAAATTAATATTAATAAACATTATACTTCACATATATTGCTATATATCATACAACCTAAGCAACATTACATAAATTATTCAGTCCTGCCCCCTTTTTTTAAAACAAGAAACATCTTTATTAAACCATCACTTCTGACATAAGAAGTCAAACATTTATATAAATGAAAACAAACCACACCAAAATAATCCTAGTTGCAAGCATTTTACATCACAAACCATACTGACACACTCCCAGTTGCAAACATTATATATCACTTATAATCTACCCAATCATTTTCAGTCAAACACTACATAGCTCATTTAAGGTCTGCCTTCTATTAAACCTCATTCCTCCCCTGTATGTATTGTTCCCACAATTTTCATTTTTTTCCTGTGTAGTTTGCTCCTACACTTTTCTAAAGATCTCAGTTCTAGTTGTTTTATCTCTGTTACTATACTCACTACTCCTAATATAGTTGGTTTAGATTTTGATTTCCATTTTCTAGTAATTGCTTTTTTGGCGGCCACTATAATTAGAGACAGTGAGGCCTTACCATGTCTAAGCAATTCCGATTCTGTATCATAGCTCAGAAAAATGATCTCCCTCATCACATCAATCCACCCACCCTTCATCTATGATAGTGCATCCCACAGGGAATCCTTAATGTCTGCCAACCCACTGCACTCCCAGAAAACATGTTCCCAAGTACCTCTTTCCTCTCTGTCACACCTCCAACATTTGCTGTCTACCTGAGGAAAAATTCTCTGGAGTATATTTGGGGTATAAAAATATCTATGTAAACATTTCCAAGCAAAAATCGTCAATCTTCTAGATTTTGTTACATATTTGGGAGACATATCTATATCTCCCATTGTTTCTTTGTGAATTGGGCAATCATTGAATCCCCCAATTATGTTAATGTACTTCAGGCAGGGTTAATGCAGACAATCTCTCTCCCCAATCTTTTCTAACCTCCTCTGATTGATTCTTATAATTATTATGCAATATTTTATATGCTCTACTAATTATTCCTTTGTTAATGGCAGCTTCTGTTCTAAATTCTCCTAAAAACTCGACCACTGCTGGTCTTTCATTTAGGAACCCCATATTTCTTTCTCTTTTCCTATACTCTGATATCAATCCTTGATAGGGAAGGCAATCTCTAACCTGTAGTTCAAATACATTCTTGGCCTCTTCCCATTCTGTTACCTTTCCCTCTCCAGTTATTTGCTTCCAACATCTTGGTTCCTTTTCCAATTTTATCCAATAAATTCCAGCCCCCTCTTCCCTATTTTCAAACCACCTATATTGGCCTGGCCAAGGCATTTGACACACTCCCCCACTCAGGTATTATAGAGAAACTCTCCCTATTGGGAATTAACCCCTACATTGCCAAATGGGTAGCCAAATGGCTCACTGATAGGAAACATACTGTCAAAGTGGGTGACTCACCTCTAGCAAAAGACCAGTCACCAGTGGTGTACCACAGGGTTCTGTGCTGGGCAATAATTGAATCCCCCAGTGATGTTAATGTACTGCAGACAGGGTTAATGCAGACTAATGATTGGTGTCAAAGTCACACATTAAAGCTAAATGCAAAAAAAAAGCATTATTGTTCCCTTTGGGAAAGCTGACATCCCAGCTAATTACATTATAGACAGCACCCGCCCTAAGTGTAGATCCAGTGGTATGTGACCTTGAAGTACTCAGGTTGGTAGCAATCTGAACTTTGACCATCACAGATCCACAGTGGTAAGGCAATCCTTCAATATGGATTATAAGTAAAGTCATCACATCTAGATCTAAGGATGTTATAATTCCATTATACTCTGCCCTCATCAGACCAATAATTGAGTACAATGCTCCCTTTTACATGTACCTCACCACACATCTGCAACAATTGGAGAGACAGTAGAGGTTTCTCACCAAGAAATTACAGGGTACACAAAACAAGTCTTATGTGGAAAGACTGAAAGCCCTGTCACTGTATTCTGTCTCCTACAAGTTGCTAAGGGATGACCTGTGCCTGGCTTATGGGGCACTCTCTAACCTTGCACTGATAGAAATGCTACACATTCTTAAATCAAACTGCACTGGGGTCACTTGCTTCAGGGATCTTAACCTAGCCTCTGACATGAACAGATCATGCTGGAGAGATAAATACATCTACCAGAGACTGCCACTTCTCTGGAACAAGCTTCCAATTTACATGTAACAGAGGCACTCCCTGACCCTCTTCAAATGCAACCTAGATCAATGGATGGGTGACTGCAAATTCACTCGTGGGGTAGTGTCTATCTCCCTCCTGGACAGAGGAATTTGGTATTAAGTACCACAGACCCTTACCTTTGTGAACTTTACTCACCTAACCACCGACAATTGGGGCAACTCAGGATAACTATGAACCTATGAACCAGTAATCTACACAACCACATTTGTAACTCTAAGTAGATAAAATAGTAGAAAAACAAGGCCTACAAGGCCCAGAAGTTAAGAGTAGATAAACAAGGCCACTGCTTTCATAAAGCTTTAACTAAGGACTGCTAGGGGGGAACAAGGTATGAATATTGATCAGTGGTCTAATAAACATTAAATAGAGGGTGGGAAAGTAATAATAGGTATCTTCTGTCTGACCACACAAGTATTTATGGTAGATGCATTCGAAAGATTGGGAAAAATATTTAAACACAACTGATTAGCATCTAACCCCAGAAGTCAAGAGTAAACAGAACAGAGTGAGAAACACTTTATCCCAGGAGATAGATGCCAAGCCCTACTACAACACAACATAGACGAAGAGTACCTGGCCACACGAGCCAGGATCTGAATCACATACCCTACACCTCTTGAGAGCTTACTCAGACCACAATTTTATAGTGCTTAATGATCCCTATTATAAAAGTAGCACTTCCAGCTTTAACAACGTCCATATCCATACCTGGTATTTAAAAAAGTAATTTTAACGGGTCTATTTCATTTTACCTAAATCTCATTTGACTGACACCAATTTGACTGACACTCAATTGACCCAAATTTCATTTGATTGAAAATGTATTTGACTGACTCCCATTTCTCTGACAGCTTACAATGCTGAATTTCAACATACTGAATCTTAAGCCATAGAGAAGCACATTTAGAACACCAATAACTAACCCTTTCCAAACCTTAAAAACTACTCACTTACCCTCTTAACAGAAACAGGAGAATGTACAACCAAACTAGATGGAGGGCTATGCCCCCACACCCCCAATGTGAAGGCTGTGCCCCCCCCTAATTATATATACTAACTCCAGGATCACACTACAGTGGTGAAAGGGGGGAGCATATACCTTTAAGTTGCATTACAGTACTCTACACTCTGCCACTACTGCTGGGAATGCACAAAACATTTACCAAATTGGATATTTCCCATAAAAAAAGTAGAGACAAACCCACTTCAGAAACACTACAACACTACTTTCTACATGACTATTGGAATTCTAACAGTCAGCACTTTAAGTTACAGTAATTCCTTTTATCACAAGCAAGTCACAGGTGAAGGAAAACCCACAACAAGTCTATGTCTTAAATGTCAGTCAAATGAAATTTAGGTCAATTGGGTGCCAGTCAAATGGGTGTCAGTCAAATGAGATTTAGGTCAAATGAAGTAGACCCATTTTAACGCATCCCTGAGCCAGGCCTAAAGTATTAAACACAGAGAAATTCCTACCTCAGTTATTAATTGGTAAGGTAATTACTGCTACTGTAAAACAGCATGGCCATCAAAAGCAGGCTAAACAGTAGCTGCAATATTAAGGTGCAGAGATTAGCGGCCACAAAGGGGGCTCACCTACTGTAAGAAATTACTTTTGACTATGCTGATATACATTATATTAATGAGGCACTGGTGATCATACTATTAATTTTATATTGACAACATTTCTTTATATTGGCAAACTTTAGAACTATGGCAACATTCTGCTAAAGGGTCATCATGAACAGTAACTTCATATTTGAGTTAAAGGTAACAAAGGTATGCTATTAAAATGATAGCTAATTCAGTGCGATGCAGAGTTTGGTCAATAACATATCAAACATGTTTTGGAAGAACAATCAGAAGGCCAGTAGGAAAATGATAATACATAATGACAAATCTAAAAGAAATGCAACAAAAAATGTGATTTTAGGTAGAAAAGACATGAATCAACACTGCAGCAGGCACTTTTTAACTAGTCTTATGAGTGAAGTTAGAATGCATTCAAATTAATTTGAGCAGATTCTAGTATAACAGCAGTTCTGATCATCTCAATGTGACAATCATTTGAGTTAGACATGCTGGTAACTTGGTAATTCTAGTATGTGGTTGATTTACTCTGGGGTTCACACTAAGAATAGCAAAGGCTCCACTGTCATAAATGGAGAGATTCCGTCTTTAGTATAAGTGAGGTGGCTGTCCTTTTAAAGGAATTTGGCAAGCTTGACAGACATTAATAATGATGCCAAATAAAAAATACAAATTTAGATTCAGATTAGCCACTTCCCTCCTGTTGGTTAGTATTACAATATTATTTCAAGAAATATATAATGAAATAATCAAATGCAAGCAAGAGGAACTAATTTTTTGCAGAGGTAATGCGTTGTGTTGGGTGTGAAGTTAATTGAAGTGAACTCTTGCAACAATCAAACTACTATGCCTGACCCTAAGATCACATGTTCCATTCCAAGTCTTATTAAGAGACTACATCTAGGAATAAGGCAATGCACATGTCACAAAACATCATTAAAATTATTGTATATGCCTTTGTACAATAGGTAAGAAAAATGCCATACAGAAATTGATTTCAAAATAAAAGACAATAGCTACATCATATGGAATAGTCTTGATACTCCAAATCACCTGAGTGCTTGTCCAGATCATACTTTCAAAGCCTTTAGTGATCCAGTCCATAAAAAACAGCACTTGTAGCTTTGACAGCTACCAAATCTATATAAATCTGGTTCTTAGCTGTCAGATCTAGACATAACTGTTAAAATTATTTTAGCAGATGTATGGCAAGAAACAATTTTGGTTACAGGGAAGCTTTACTTAGTCAATCTAGCCATTACTGCAAGTAATTCTTGTATGTAGTATATCTGGTTCAGGGTTCATGCTTATGCAGAACAGGATCCAAGGGGTAACTTCACTTCAAGAGCTAACTTATTCCAATTTTTTTGAAGTCTTTGGGAAATAAATGTTTACGTGTGTGTGTGTGTGTGTGTGTGTGTGTGTGTGTGTGTGTGTGTGTGTGTGTGTGTGTGTGTGTGTGTGTGTGTGTTAGAAGCAGAAGTGCCCAATGCAAGGGGGTCATGCTTCTGTAGTTTTTTTTTTTTTACAACAAAAACTTTATTCAGTTTTAATGAAATCAATAGATAAGACTGTTAGTCAAGTCATGGAACAACAACTGAGGATAGACTTGCTCAATAAACAAGCACAACAACTAAGAATTGACATCTCAAACAGAGTAGAAATTAAAAAAATAATGCATTAGTGGTTGAGTGACCACATAAACAAGAAAATGTGCCTTAGATTATTAAAAACTTTTAAATTGCAGTTATTTTGGTAGGGATGGCACAGTTTGTTAATGTGGCAACACAAGTCCTTCATGATGTTTTTCCTTTATTTAAATGCTATAGCTGATATCATGCAAATCAGGTGCAGGAGCCATCTTTACTCAGTTAATGTCTGGCCCAGATTAGATAGCATAATACTTTTTTTTTTGTCTTTCAGCTTTTCCCGGTTAGGGGTCGCCACAGCAGAACTCCTGTCCACTAATGATTGGCAGTAGATTTTTATGTGCCAAGTTGCCAGCCCTGATGCACATCCTTCAACGAAGGTACACCCATTCACGCATGTCTCCACACAGAAGACACTCTAGCTGAGAATCGAACAGGACAACGTCTTACTGTGAGGCGACAATGCTACCGCAGCACCACCACCGCAGTATTTATTAGATAGCATAATACTAAGGACACTAAACAAATGATTCATCAAAGGGGGTAGTGCCTTCTGTAAGGCATGTTCACTGTGTCCTTTACTGCTAACCATATTGGTAGTGGCTCAGAGTATTCTATAAGTAGATAAAGGTAGCTGGCATTGTCTTCACCACACCTCCAGCATTTAGCATGACCTCCTAATCTGATTTTGGACATTTTTGCCAAAAAATGTTTTTTTGTTTTTAAATGAGCAAAGTATGAGAAGTGGGAGAATCCCCAACATCGAGATCAAGCCAATGTGTTCTTCCAAATGCTATAAGGAATAGGGTTGTGCAGCAATTTTTCCTGGGTGCTTCGTTTTTGACAAAGATAGTGAAGCTGTAATCATCTTTAGAGCATGTTAAAACAGTGTAAGCAAGTGGGGCTTAGGGCTACAATTCTTATTATCCCAACCCACCATTTCCTCAAGCCTACAGCAAGCCGAGAGAGAGAGAGAGACAAAACCCTTACTTAAATGAGTTAATTGCAAGTATTGCCACTACTTTAGGCACTGGTCAGGGGATTTAGCCTTGCAGTTTTCCATGGATAAAATCTGATGACTATTCCTCTCAGCCATGTCTATCCATTACTTATGTTAATTTTAAGTTACACCTTACCTTATAGGTCCTTGCTGTGGGTTTCTGAATATTCAAACTGGACATGGCCTTATTTTACAAACACAGGTCCACTGTAACCCTGTAAGAAGAATGTAGGTCACAGAGAACACAGATACTTCACATACCTTGAGTAATTCATGTTTTTCTGTCCCTCTGTTTTATTGATTAGGAATTTCTGAGTTTACACAGGCTGTTTCAGGTGGCCATATTTAGGTTACAGAATGCAGCGTTATATTCTGTTGCAGTCCTGATGAACATATATATAAGTATATAGAGGTGCAATGACTTCCTGCAATCTTCCGAATATACTTTTAAGCACAAGGAGTGCTGAAGTAAACCTTTCTGACTTTAGCTGTCGGTGTCGCACACTGATCATAGCTTAGTTTATTTTCAGCAGTAATTCATATGTGTCATTGCATACCTTTATTATCTGTCCATTAATGTTTAAGCAAAGTATGCATAATTTATCCCACATTTGATAATAATATATTTACTGGAATTTAGAATCAGACATTAGATATTGTACCAAGTACTGGTTATGTTCAAACTAATTTGAAGTATTTTTCCATCCTTTGTTGAGGTATTTGTCCATCCTTTGTTGAGGTAATTATATTTACCAATTTACAATCATCACCACATTTTGCTAACAGCAGTTCCATCCCTGTCATATGCAAAACAGAAAAAAATAGGAGTTGTCACAATGCTCAACCTGAGAGACTCCACTGGGCACATCAGAAGACCCAGATATGGTAATCTGTTGGTTTTAGTTTTGTGTTCTCCCCTTCAACCAGTCATTTACAGACTGAACTACTTAACTCATGACACTAAGGTGAATAAGTTTATTTATTATGTCCTTATGACAGATTGTGTCAGATTCATTTGTGAGTCTAAGCGTACAGCGAATGTTGTCAGTATTGTGTCCACTGCCATTGTTACCACTTTAAATGCTTATTTCATTGCCTAACTTCAGTGTCTGTCCATTAATTTTCAAAACATGCCGCTAGATTTAGTAGAAGAAGATCTGCTGTTAATAGAATTACATTGATCTGAGTCTGTTAGATTATGTTAGCCAATATCTTTTAGAATAAGGTCAGTTACCACCTAATTCATAACTCTGAAGAGAATATAAGTAGGACTGATAGACACGTGACTGGTTCTCAAGTAGTTCCTTCCTCATACGTGAAGACCATTGTGGTTATGACCTGATGCGTTACCATCAAAACATGTCTAGCTATAATAAATGTATTAACAGGAAGAAGTAGGGGCTTCCAGCAAAATGTCACTTATACTATATGGGAAATTTCCAGGAATACCCTGAGGTCCCACCATGCTAGTGTTTTTAACATTTTTATTGCTTAGGATATAATTTTTCCTGTAATATTGGGTCATCAATAATTTACAGCAGTATTGTGTTAAACCTGTGGGTTTTATTAAGTTGTCACTAAATTTGTCCACCAGGGGGGCATTGCAGTTGCGTATCAGAAATTATAGTCTGGTTACATATTTCATGACAGGCTAGCAAGCAGTCAAAAAATATCCCTTATTATCCTCAGCCTCTGTTTCTGCATAGCAGGACATGACAGACAAAGCTCTGTGGTTTCAGCCTATGTCTGACCATTGTTCTGACTGCACGCTTTATACTGCAGAGTTGGATATACCAAAACTTGCGTCTTGTAAAGTTTGGGCATTTTCAGCTTCACAATATAAAGAGTACAGTGGGCTATTAGGAGTATGGTCAGAAAAACCTGAATCCACAGAGCTGTTCCTTATATAGGAAGTATAACTGAAACTCACCAGTATGTAATCTGACTAATCCGATGCCCAAATGACCTCAGTTACCACACTGTATTTTATTTATTTCATTTACTCTTTGTTCTCCACTTTAGTCACACTAGATGGGTACCCTCTTTTTTAGGGAGTCTCAAGGAAATATTCATACTAACTAGGGGAAATCTGCACAGGGTACCATGGAACTTCCCCCTTCTTTTTTTCAGTAAGTAACATGGGATTTTTTTTACATCTGTGTTAGCTACCATCAACTCAAGCAGAAGGGACCTCAGTTTAATGACTCACCTGAAGGACACATTTATTTTACTCCAATTGCTAGCTAATCCCTTCCATAGCCTTTCCTGTAGTCATCTAAGTTTCTGAATAACAGACCATCTGTATGAATGGTACACTCAAAGCTCATGCATTTAAGTGAAAGCATGTGTCTTGTGCAGCATTTGAAATAAGGTAAAGAAATTGATGAATTCACAGTAGTGTATATGGGTAAGAGTAGTGCTACTGCAGGAATGTGACTAGTAGAATAGTAATGTGTTCAGGTTCCAATATTCTGAAATGGTTATACTGAAAATCACTTTTAAAAATCTATAGGTTTGCCCTTTTTCCCACTGTTTTGTGACCATGTAGTTAGTAAATATAAGTGAGGATGGTATTGGGGGTTAATTTTGTTTTCATTTAACTGAAAATGGTTCTCAGTACAGTTGCTTTGGACTACTACAATAAAAGGATTCACTGAGTAATCATGAATTCATTGAAGTTAATTAATCAACATCAACATTAAAATAATTTGTGAAGATTTAGGATTTTTGCTTGGAAATGTTTACATAGATATTTTTTATATCCCAAGCAGATTGCAGATAATTTTTCATCAGTTAGATAGCAAAATGTTGGAGGTGTGATAGGGAAGAAAGAGGTAATTGGGAACATATTTTCTGGGAGTACAGAGAGTTGGCGGACTTTAAGGATTCCCTGCGGGATGCACTGTCAGAGATGCTGGGTTGGCCGATTGGTGTGACAAGGGAGGTGTTTTTTCTGAACTATGATACAGAATTGGAATTGCCTAGACATGGTAAGGCCTTGCTGTGCCTAATTATGGTAGCTGCCAGAAAAGCAATTACTAGAAAATGGAAATCAAAATCTAAACCAACTATAGTAGAAGTAGTTAATATAGTAACAGATAAAACAACTGGAACTGAGATCTTTAGAAAAAGGCAGGAGCAAGCTACATAGGAAAAATGGGAATTGTGGGAACAATATATACAGGGGTGGAATGAGGTTTAAAAGAAGGCAAGACTTTAATGAGCCATGTAATATTTGACTGAAAATGTTTGGGTAGATTATAAATGATGTATAATGTTTGCAACTGGGAGTGCGTCAGTATGGTTTGTGATGTAAAATGCTTGCAACTAGGATTGTGTCGGTGTGGTTTGTTTTCTTTTATAAAAACGTATGATTGCTTATGTCGGAACTAATGGTTTAATAAAGAAGTTTCTTGTTTAAAAAAAGGAATGGGAATTGAATAATTTATATAATGTTGCTTAGGTTATATGATATATAGCAATATATGTGAAGTAAAATGTTTGTTAATCTTAACTTGTTAATACCGTTTGATTACTTTTATATAAATGCAAATGTGCCTATGTCATAAGTGATAATTCAATAAATGTATTTAAAAAAATATTAAAATAATTTGTAATTTAGTATAAGATCTATGTGCAGTCATTCTAATATTAACTCCAAATGAACAATTAATAGCTCATATCAAATATATGCTTCTGTTATGGTAACAGATAGGTGGAATACAGTAAAGAGTCAATTATCTGAACATCGATTATCCAAAATGTCAATCATCTGAATGCAGCCTTCCAAAGTGTTCGGGTAGGAAAAATCATTAAATTTGAATATATAAACATATGTATTCACTTGTGTGTGTTTTTTGAGCTTGTAGCCTGCTCAGTGTGAAAAATATTCTTTATTGTCCACTGGAATCGCTGAATTGTTGAAAAACGTATTCCCTGTGTGCAGAACAAGCAAGATCTTAGAAGTTTTTTATCCAGTTCAATTATATGTTTGATTATCTGCCAGAAGTCTAAACCTCAAGATGCATGCACTCGAGACTCTCCTCAGTATGGAGAAAATCGATGTCTGTGCAGTAACAGAAACCTGGTTCAAGGCTCCTGAGAGCACCCCAGCACTACCAGGTTATAACTCATACCATTCGTTTCGGCCCCAAAACTCGGACTGAAGCACAAAAGGAGGGGGAGTATCTATATTCATCAAAGATACCTACACCTCCAGGTTAGTGGCACTGCACGAAGCATCGGAAAACATCCATGTGCAACTAACAGCGGGCAAAACTGCCTTTCAGTTTGTAGCCTGCTACAGAACACCCTCCCTATTACAGGAACCCCACTTGGCATTCCTGAGAACACTGGAGAATATGAAGGTCTCTCCAAACACTATGTTATTGGGTGACTTCAACTACCCAAACATTGACTGTGAAAACTACTCAAGCCCATACACCCTCGCCCAATGGTTCCTTGAATTTATAAACTCTAATGCAATGAAACAACTGGTCACCACTCCCACAAGAGGGAACAACATATTGGACCTGGTCATCACCAACATAGGGACTCTATGTTCCACACCAGAGGTAAACCTCTCATTGGTAAGATCAGACCATAAACAAATTTCCCTGGACATCCATATCCCGTCCCCACCCCCAGCCAAGGAAATCACTGTAAAGAATTTCTCAAAAGCCAACTTTGCACTTCTCAAGACTGAGGTGGAATCCTTCAAAGCCCCTGGGCCAGAGGATAATACAGCCCAATCCGCAGAATCTTTTACAAATGCATTCTATGAGCGCCTGCAGGAATGCATGGACCGTGCTATCCCAAATAAAACCAAGACTCACTCCTCCAAAAACAGGAGACCAGTCTGGTGGACCCCGGCCATAAATAAGCTATACAACAGAAGGAGGAAGCTACTACATGACAGAGCAAAATCCCAAAAAGGGAAGGCATCTCTGATCAGCATTAGCAAGAAACATCAATCCCTCATAAAATCATCAAAGGCCAGTTTCAAAAGAAAAATTGCCCTAGACACTAAAGATAATCACAATGCCTTCTTTAGTTATGTCAGAAACATGGGCGGAAACTCCCAGATATGCTCTGAATTGTTGCATAACGGTACAAAATATACCAAACCTACAGACATAGCCAACATCCTGGCAGACAGATTCAGCTCAAACTTCTCCCCCCCTTCCCCCCCAAAGGAGCAAATGCCTATCCCAACTGAATGTAACCTCCCTGACATCACAGATGCACAGGTGAAAGCTGCCCACTCCAAAGCAAAAAACACAGCATCTATGGGAGCGGACGGTGTCCCAGGCTGTGTCTTACATGAGCTCCAAGAAGAACTGAACCCTCACATTAAGTCACTGTTCAAACTTAGCCTTACTACAGGATATGTACCCAAAGAATGGTGTACAGCTACAGTGGTCCCACTCCACAAAGGTGGTGCCACAACGGACCCCGGAAACTATTGCCCCATAAGCCTGACTAGTCTGGTCTGTAAAGCTATGGAGCGTATTATCATGGAACTCATAAACAAAGACATTGAGAGCCTCCAGACACTGGACCCTACCCAATTCGGCTTTGTTAAGGGCAGATCTTGCCTCTTAAACCTAGTTGATTTCTTTGAAACAGTTGCCAAAGCCATAGATGAGGGCAAGGTAGTCCACACAGCCTACCTGGACCTCGCAAAAGCCTTTGACACAATACCCCACTCGGGCATCATAAATAAGCTTACCAGCTTAAATATCAACCCCTATATCACAAGATGGGTTGCAAACTGGCTCAGCGATAGAACCCACATGGTCAGAATCGCAGGTGCCATGTCCGAATCCAAACCAGTTACAAGTGGCATCCCACAGGGCTCAGTTCTGGGACCTCTCTTGTTCGGTATATACTTGTCTGAGGTTCAGGCTAACATGGGGGGATTATGGCTGACAAAGTTTGCAGATGACTTCAAACTGGGGGCCATAATCGAATCTCCAGCTTACATAAGCATCCTCCAAAAGGGTCTCACAGAGACGGATGCTTGGTGCCAGAGCCACGGCCTCAAGCTAAATGCTAAAAAGTGCATAGTCATCCCCTTTGGGAAAAACAAGGTGCCCACAAATTACCACATAGGTGGTAATCCATTAATCTGGAAGAAGTAATTAGAGATTTGGGGACCAACGTAGATAGTAATCTCTCCTTTGATAATCACATTGCCAAAGTGGCTAGAAAGACCTTCTATATAGCCCACCTTATCACGAAAGGGTTTGCATCTAGATCAAGAGAGGTCATTGTGCCCCTCTACTCGTCACTCATCAGGCCCATAATTGAATACAATGCCCCTTTTGGGATGTACCTTACCTGACACCTGCAGCAACTGGAGAGACCCCAAAAGTACCTCACCAAGAGGATCATGGGCTACAAACTGATGTCCTATGCAGCTCGACTAAAGAAACTCCAGCTCTACTCAGTTGCTTACTGCCTACTCAGAGGCGATCTATGCCTGACGTACAAAGCCATGTCAAACCCAGAATTAATGGACGTTCTCCACCTCAAAAAATCCAAGTCCCTTAGAGCTACACGCTCCAGGGACCTAAACCTCAGCACAAAAATAAATAGGACATGCTGGAGGGACAGATTCATTTCCCAGAGGCTCCCCTCACTCTGGAATAGAATCCCAATTCATGTTAGACATAGCCCCTCGCTGACCCTCTTCAAGCGAAATTTGGACGCGTGGATGAGAAATTGCAAATTCACCCCTGGGATCTTTCCTGTGTTCCTGCTAGACAGAGGCACAGTAAACTAATCTTAAAAGGGTACCTTCTGTGACCTACTTTACAGGGGCACTATAGACTAATCTAATAGTGAGGTGGAAGCCAAATACACTCTGGCTAGGCTTATAAATGCCCTAGGGCAGATAGCCTAGTATCTACCTATGAACCTAGGAACAGTTTGATTATCTGAACTACCCAGGCCCAAATTAGTTTATTTATTTATTTAACATTTGTTTGCCAGGATAGTCCAACTGGACAACAAGTGTCCATTTTCAGTGGAGAAAAACTCCATAAGTTTACAGAGAGAAGAAAAATTTATAAGAGAGATATTACAGAGTAGTAGCATACAGATTGTAGACTTTACAGCTGTTAGTATACAATTAGATGATATTCCCTCTTTTATCAACTCTCTACTGTAATGCCTTTTTACTTAGTGCCCTTTTGTTTTCCATCCCCATCCTTCAACTTCCAGCACCAATACTCTCTGCCATCTAAAATGGCTAGAATTTAAGCACCAGCTGACA
This sequence comes from Protopterus annectens, assembly GCF_019279795.1. Taxonomy (NCBI): domain Eukaryota; kingdom Metazoa; phylum Chordata; order Ceratodontiformes; family Protopteridae; genus Protopterus; species Protopterus annectens. The sequence continues at coordinate 116,502,942 of NC_056726.1, read as the reverse complement.
TTTATATCAGTAAAATGTATCTATATTATTTTGTACTCAACTAAATGGCCGGCCTTATCTGTATACTCACACATCAGTATGATTTCTTAGATGTGGCATCCAGTTCGCCGTGAAATATGGTAACAGTTGCTACCCTGTATATGTTAACACAGTCTGGAATAGACTGCCACTTCTTTTAAGGCACATTACATACATTTAAATGTACATCGAAAATTATCTTAGACACTGTAATAGTCAATGTGAGGTAACAATGTTACACTATAATGGAAATACAAGTTTTGTATATCACAAAAAGGGTTGCATGTTGGAATTTTAGGTTTAAACCTTAAATCACTCACTAAATTGTCCAATTTTAGTTTGTACTTATGTACTGACTTTGATTATCTATTAGATTTTGGGAGGGCATTTGGTATTTTGGCATTATGGCAAAGCCAACATTAGATTCAATGCCTATGTCTGCAAACTTTAGCTTAAAGAGTTTACCATGATTTCTAGTCTCAAGGTGGTGTCCCATGAAGGATAACAGTAGCATCCCTTAATTTGGCTGGGTTTCAGAGACTTCAGACACAATGTGCCAAGTGTGTTGAACTTCATGGAGGGAGAATATGTTGAATAACTTGTAAGTTTCAAGGCTCAACATCATTCCCTTCTTGATCGGGATTAGCACTTTTCAGCATCCCTTCATATTAATGGATTCATTGTCCAGTAACAAATCACCTTGAATAGTCTGTACTAAAGAGAATACAGTTGCAAGTGTCCCAGACATTCATAATACCACCAAGTCCTAATGCTGCTAATAAGCCTGGTAGAAATATCTCTACAGCCTTTTCAGACTTATTACTTATGTGCAAAAAAAACGTGCCGATCACAGCTCTGTATCTAGTAACATATCTTACTAGAAACTGACTTATAGACGGTAAAACTAATATTTGCCTTGAGAAGACTGGAATTAAGTTTTTCTGGAAGTATACAAATACCATCTGACAAGTGAGTTTGTATTACATCTGAAGATAAATGTGTCATCCACAAATATCCCAGGTTTTTGTAATGATCTACAGGGCCACGTCTGCATTTGTTGCTAGCATATGGGTACATCCTGTTATTTCCAAAATGAGCTATAAGGTATTTCTTAATGTTAAAAATAATTTTATGTTTAAGTGCCATTCTTAGGCAGTCAAACTTCCTAATTTTGAATCTCATCATCATATATGGTAGAAACAAACTGGCGTTTGTCAAAAAGCTAAAGAATTGTGGTGGTGTTGTTGACAACAGTTTGACACTTGAGGACCAGGTGTTATCAGCTGTCTAGTAATCATGCATGCTTCTGTAAAACATCTCGCATATCAAGAACTTCCACTTCAGAGCCTTGAAGTGCTGGTGATGCCTTGGTCTCATCTCATCTTGATTATTACAGTTCCCTTTATCAAGCGTTTCCAGACACACCAATGATTACTTACAGCTCATGTAGAATTCTACATCCCCATTGCTTACTAATACTTTATAGTGCCAACATATTATGCTGACTCTGTAGAACCCCCACATTGAGTCACAAATTATCTGTGAGTTTCCCTTATGGTATTATTTAACCCTGCACAACATGACTGCCCTCTATCTGACACCATTCCTGATCCCTTACAACCCCTAAAGATCTTCACATTCCTTTTCCTTGGGTTTGTTCGAGGTTGCTAGAGAGAACGCAGAATAGTCCAACATTTTTTCTTTTTGTCATCATATGCCACACCTCTGGAATCCACTTGCCACATGACTGAGACAGCCTCCCATGCTGGTTAGCTTTAAAAGGGCACTTTTCTTAAATAAGTGTGGTGTTTAAGGTCAGACCCTGAATAATGTGGGTTCACAAAGTTTTTAATATGCACCCTATTCAACCAAAGCCTGAGTACTGGCTTCACCCCAGCTGAGTGGAGGACAGCCATTGTGGAACATCCACAGATCTGGGAAATTATAGATCCATCAGCCTAACTAGCCTGATCTGCAAGGTCATGGAATGGATTATCATGGACCTCATTAACAAGGACATTGGCAACCTTGATCCCACACTGTTTGGCTTCATCAAGGGGAGATTGTGTCTGCTAAATTTGGTCGACTTCTTTGAGACAGTCACCAAAGCCATGGATGAGGGGAAGATGATGCAGACTGCCTACCTTGACCTGGCCAAAGCCTTTGACACTATTCCCCACTCGGGCATAATAGATAAACTCTCTCAACTAGGCATCAATCCATGTGTTACCAGATGGGTAGCAACCTGGCTCACTGATAGAACCCACATAGTCAAAATAGGGGAAGCCACCTCAAGCAGTAGACTTGTAACAAGCGGTGTACCCCAAGGTTCGGTCTTGGGGGCCTCTGTTATTTGGGATATACTATGATCCTATGAAAAGAATTAACGTAAAGCAAATTAAAATAATCTCAGTTTTATCTGTTGTTACTGTACAATATTATCTCCATAATCAAAATAGCAGTAAACATGTGCTCTCTGTTTTAGCATCTCCTTTATTCACTGCCTGCATAAGATGTGAATCTTTGCTTTGATTTTTCTGTCTTTGGCATGAGTTGTGGTTGAAAATGAACTTCAGACCAATCCACTTCTCCCCAAATAACAAATAAATTAAGTAAAAATGTACCTATGCAATTCTCAACTAGAAGGCCTCTTATTTGAATATTTATCTTCTGCATAACTGATCACTGTGAGCCACCATATCTAAAGGTCGCTGTAGATGGTTTGTGTCTTAAGATTTTGAATGTATTTTTAATGCATTATTAATGTATTATTGTGTCTTAAGATTATTAATGTATATTAATATTAATAAACAAAGTACCATTCTCCTGTGTTGTATAAGATATCTCTCACTCCAGCAGGAGCTGGTTCTAGCTATGTAGTCAGAGCCTTCCTCCATCCCACTAGTTGTTCCCCAAGATCCCCAGTTGCCCGCTACCCATTTCATCAGCGTGCCTGTTTTTTTTCTGTCTCCCTGATTTTGAATTTGCTGGGGCATATCTTTTGTTCTTATATCAAGCTGAACCAATGTGCTTTATAGCCGCTAGTAGAATAATATAAATCCCTAACTACTCCTGCTCCTAATTCTGTTTTTTAAACTTGTAATTTGAATCCAAACCCAGTATCACTTACTAATGTAGTAAATTTCTCCCTTTTATTTTTTCAGCCAGTCTAAATATAGGCAGAGGTCCCCAACGCATAATTTCCCCTTCCAGCGCTCATTTCTCCTGATGGGCGCTTCCAATAGAAAGGCCATCAGCCATAAGGAACCCTTCAATAAGGGAACAACATAGGTTAAAATCTAATTAAAGTTGCCCCACTAACTGTTGGCAGTCTACCAATGTAAAGTTGTTGTGCTGATTGCTGTAAAAGCAACTACAGGATCGCACACTCGCAACCTAGCTCACTGACCCACAGCAAAACAACCATTTCCACCCCATTCCAATCCCAAAGCCTTCTGTAAATCAGTCTTTATTCCACTAGGTGGCAGTAAAATTCCCAGGTATCCCACACCTGCAACAGATACCAGTAGAATGGTTCTAGCCGTTCCTTCTACCTACCTGATATCTATTCACACCTGTTGAGTTACCGGCTCAGAACCAAAAAGGTAATTCAGTGCAGGGTGCCATTTCTCACCAGGTAAATCATGCTCCTAACCCCTTACCCCTCACTAATTCAGCTTACCACCATGAATAATCAGTATCTCAGTCCTCAGACCCTTGGTGCAGATAAGACTGACTTACTTACCAGACCGATTACTGTTCATTCATTAATTGTTTTTATTTGGTACCAATTCTGTGTACCTGGTGTAGCCCCACTCCATTCATCCTTGCTTCACTCGGGCTCACTCTGCTCTCCTACACTACCCCCAATTGCCACCCACCCCCGCTACTTCTACATTTATTCATTCCACTAATCAGCTGACCCTCTGTGCCACTCCCTCCAGCCAATAAAATTTACCAATCCATTACCTACTCTCCAAATAACATCTCCAACCCCAACACCTCCCACACCCTCCATCACTCTGCTCTGGCCCTTCCTATTCCAACACTCTCATCAACCAGCTCTCCCCGTCCACTCCACACCCTCTTCTAATACAATAACTTCCCTCTTCTACCGATTACTACTCCAATATGCCTCTTTTACCCCACCCCCATCAACTTACTACTCTTCTGTCACTAACCTCTCTACTCATGTCTCACCATAGCCACCTTCAGCACCAGTTATCATCTCCCAACCACCCACTATAGCATCCTAAAATCACCCACCCTATCATACAGCAATATAAACCCCCCTAGGCTTACAAGCATACTCCCAACATCCAACTACCAAGCTCCTATCCATCCTATCCCCCCTAAATATCTTTCCACTTCATCCAAAAAACAACAAAATTTCCAATACCACTTCCTAATATTACTGTATCTCAGAACTATAATATCCATATCTACTCAACTATTACTAGGTGGTGATATTCACTCTAACCCTGGCCCTGTAACCCCCACCAATAACAATAATAATTCCTACCTTTCTTCCAAACAAAACCCCAACAATTTACTAACTCTAAATCTAAATATCTGCAGTATAATGAACAAAACAGAAGAGCTTCATTCCACCATCTCTTATATAACCCAGATACCATAGTCATCACTGAAATGTGGCTTAAACCACATATCAGGGACAATTCCATAACACCACCTCGTTACAATATTCTCCAGTCTGACCGGGTACACAAAAGAGATGGTGGAATAGAACTAGTTCATAAAACGAACTTAAAAGTTGAATTCCTACATACAGATACCCAAGATTTCAAAAACGTTGAAACCTTACTCGCAAAACTTTCATTAAATCAAAACAAACACTTTAACTTAATTGGCATCTATATACCCCCAGGCGAGAACCTACCAATCCTAGAAATTATACTCCACTGTTTTTCCCACTGTCTTCCCCAGGAAACCATGATGTAAACACAGACTGGAGCTTTATCCACTCTCTAACTCCCACCTGCCATATTAATCTATATAACTTCACGCAACTCATTCATTCCCCCACACATATAGACAAGGTCATAAAAAGGGAATCCGCATTAGACTTGATCCTCACCAATCAACCCAATACTGCTCACCTATGTGGCACAATGACCAATGCTCTCAGTGACAACAACCCCACCTTTATCCTTAGACATAGGCTAAAAGCCAACAGATCCCCCTCCCTCCTACAAACCTGCTCCCACAAAAACTTCCCCAAACAGGACTTCCTCAGGGCCTTAAAATATTGTGAATGGTCTCCCATTAAAACCCTCCCACTAGACAGAGCAATTGAATACTTCAATTCCACATTTCTAAACATCCCCAACCAACTAGCCCCCATAAAAACAATTAGGGTACGCAGTAACCCCACCCCCTGGCACCAAAAAACCCACAAGAATCTTACTCCAAAAAGGGACAAAGACTGGAAAACCTGGAGCAATCAAAAAACACCCACAACTAGGCAAACCTTTCTTGAACTTCAGAATAAAGCCAAAAAACTAGTAAAGCTGGATAAGTAAAATTACTAAATGTCCCTAGAAAAAGAAATATAATTCCAACCCTCAGAAATTCTGGGCAACAATAAATAGTATCCTCCAGCCCGGCAAATCCACCACACCACCCTCCAATACAACTGGCACAGATCTCGACATAGCCTGCAGCTTTAACAACTACTTCACCTACTCCATACTAAAACACATAAATGATTCTTCCCCCACCAACATCCCCCCAACCCCTAAGACCCAACAAAACATCATACCCTTCTCACTCAAGCTGGTGCAAACATCCTCTAAACAAAAATGTTTAACTAACTCAAACCTACCACCCTCGCTGCTGGCAACGTCCCCGCTGAATACCTACAGCTTGCATCCACAGTCATAGCCTACCCTATTTCATTACTAATTAACAGATCCATTGCTGAAAACACCATGCCATCTTTGTGGAAAACCTCATTCATTATTCCCCTACACAAAGGCGGCCCCTCTACTGACCTCTCTATAATCCAATAGCAATTCTTTCACCCCTCTCAAAGATTCTAGAGAGGTGCATACATCACCACCCACCTCATCTCCAATAACCTTCTCTTCTCAACCCAACATGGCTTCTGCCCATTCCACAGTACCTGCACTGCCCTACTCAGATTCACCAACATATAAACTCCTAGAGGAACCAAGGTAAACTAGTCTCAGCTACCTTCTTTGATTTATCCAAAGCATTTGACATGGTATTTCACAAGAAACTTCTAACCTGTCTCTCTGACCTCATCTTCGACACCCCCACTTTGCTCTGGTTCAAGAGCTACTTGGACAACCAACATCAGTCTTTCAAATGGATTAACTCTCTATTCCCCCCACTCCCAGTCACCCTACGTGTACCCAAAGTTTCAATCCTCGGCCCACTTCTCTTTAATATCTTCACCAACCAACTCCACCTCGCTACCACAAAAGTCGATATAGTCCAATATGCTGATGACACGACCCTCATATGCTCTGCACCCAACATCCAACTTTTACAACAAAAAGCTCAATTAGCCTTTACTGAAATTGAGAACTGGCAAAATAACTCATAACTGATACTAAACCTCCAAAAAACCCAACTCGTGCTGTTCCATCCAACCAAGTCCAACAGCATCTCCTTTTTGATATTCCCCATCAACAAGACCCAATTCACCCCTGTCTCAGACGCAAAACTCCTAGGAATTACCTTTGACCAACAGCTCAAATTTAATAAACACATATCAACAACCATCTCTAAAGTCCACAAAAAATGTAGCTCCCTCTACAGATGCAAAAGGTATCTAACCTCAGAATCTCCTGTTGCCATAGCCAGCACTCACCTCCTATTCACACTTCTATCTGCTTCTCCCTCACTAATAAATCTAAATAAAACTGACTTGAATAAACTTTCCACCTGCTATAACAAAATCACTAGATTTGCCGCCATTGCCAAACCACGTTCCCACCATTGCTATGCCCTACAAACCCTGCATTGGCTAGAATTCTGCAACCTACTAACGTATCACCAACTCAACTTAGCCCACCAAATACTGTACTACCCTGAAAAAAACCCTGCCCTGAACGGCCTTCTTAACTTCCACAATTCTAATAGATTACTACGCTCCAGCAACAAAGCCTTAATTGAAACCAGCTCATGCAAAAACAACTCTGGGGGATCTTTCTTTGCCAATGAAATTGCCAAGACCTGGAACAATCTCCCTCCTGACCTTAGACTTCTAAAATGTACATCCTCCTTTAAGATTCTCCTTAAAGCATATCTCTACTACAACCATTTATGCAATTGCAGCAAACCTCCAAAAAGCCACATACAACTATAGGGATATCTATGAACAACACAAGTGCATGCTCTAGCAGGGTTGCTATATAAACGTATTATATACTGCTCATGCTATATTACACATATCTGACTGCCTCTATGTTGTCACTGTAAATATTGCACAAAAAGTCATCTGTTCATCTATCCAGGAATGGGAAATGTTGCTATCTGATATGTATATTCTTGACATAAATGTCATCTTTTATCCAATACAGGAATACACAATGCTGCTAACTGATATATCTTTCTACTGTGGCATTCACCTGTACATTTTCTATCTATGTACTGTCTTATTTTTTTCTCATCTCTATTCAATTTGTAACTTTGTATTTTATGTAACGTAACTTGCGTGCTTCTTCTTTTACTATGTTTTGGAGCTTTTCTCCCCAGGACTCCACTGAAAACAGATATTTGCTGTCCAGTTGGACTATCCTGGATAACAAATGTTAAATAAATAAATAAATAAATAATAAATAAATAAATATTGGATATACTGTTATCAGTGGTGCATATTATGAGACACTGTCCATTTTGTTATGTTCCAAACTGTTTGGTTTGGCTTTAGTACACTGTTCAGGTTCTGGATTCCTATATCTGGCATAAGTCTGCTAGGCAGTATTTTAGATCCACTTCATGTTACTTTGGATCCATCACAAAGTATGCTTCTGGCTAGCTGTGCTGTGGCTTTCACTTTGTATCACAGTGCCATTGCTGCATTGCTGTGACATGTTGTGCTGTTAAGTCTTAGCATGTTTAGGGCCTTACATACCCTATGTGCATCTACTCTTAGCTAGAATAGCATGTACATTGCACTAAGTTGGCTTCACGTGTGTATATGTGCATATGTATTCTTGTGCATGTATGCACATGCAATGGGGAGGGTGGGGGCTGGAGCTTCATGTTAGACGTGATACTTCTATTCCTGCACCAGGTAGACTCATACCTGGCACTGCAGTGTGCAGCATAAGGAAATGCTGTACTCCTAAGTGTGTTGTCCTTTGAATGAGATGTTAAACCAAGGCCCCATCTGATTGAGTTAGTAGTAGCTCAGATGCATGGAAAAGATATCACAGCAGCTACTGAAAAGTGTAGGGGAAGTTCCCCAGTGCCCTAGTCAAATTTCCCCTAAAAGTATAAATATCACCTCGAGTCTCCACTGTACAGAGGCCAATAGCCTAGTGGGACTAACCCAGTCAACAAAAGGATAAATAAAGATACTTGCTTATGACTTTATTGAGTCACTTGTTTTGCATATTTGTGAGGAAATACACTGGCTCCATTGCAAAATGTATTCCTGCATATCTAGTTTATGGTACACATTTCATTTGATAATGCGATCTATGCTGCTGTGGCATACTGTGAATCTCAGCTCTCTCCATGTGCACAGTTGCCTTGGTCTAGCATAGAATTTACACTGTGATGACCATCTCTTTGCTTTGTCCAAACAGTTTTGCAGTTTCTTTGCACTTCAGGATGCAGTGCACCAGCAACATCACCAGACAGCATAATCGCCCAGCTAACAGATAATGGTTTGCTTTTATAATCATGTACAGATGTACTGGCATGTGAGCTGGGCTGTTCAGCGTTAATTAAGGCAACACTGCAGCGTATTATTATTTGTAGACATTTGACACCTTCTTTTTTCTTTTATGCGCTGTTTTCCACCTTGAATGCTGACCATCAGTTTTCCATTTTTCATAGTTATCATTTCACCCGCTGCAATAAAAAAGAATTTAAGACACACTCAGAATGATGAGTGATTCACTGTCAGTAACACATCCTGGTGAGGGCAAACGATTGTTTCTGGTGGTACACAGATAGACTACTGAAGTTCACTACATAGTATTTCTAGTTGCCCCATGTCTGACACAGAAGATAAGCCTGCTAATGTCATACTAAACACAGGTACAGCACACAAGTAGTGCAATTCTCACAGTGCTGCTCTGAAGGACATATGCCACTATCCATATTGAAGAGTTTGAGGGGCCTGTTAGACAAAGATAAAACAAAGCTAGATTTCATGAATCTGTTCTTTCCACCCACCTGTAATGCTTTCATTGATGATTATATAAGTGGTTACAGTGACTACATATAGTCATTGCTCAGTAACATGGATAAATGATTGATTCCAGTCAGTGCCAAAGGCATACAAGAATTTCTTGGCATATGAGTATATGTTGTTTTATACCTTTACTTAGTTCATGGCATAAGCTATTTAGAAAACTGAACTATTTGTACAATTAATGTCAGCATCACAACCCCATAGTGGTAACCAGAGTTATAACAGGCTGGATCATTTGTGGATAACATTGGAACAGATACTGTACATAAGGCAAGCAACATGCAATATAACCTCCACCATGAAGTATCTATTAATGGGAAATGGAAGAGACTACAAGGGTATCTGAAACTTCAGCAAATGTACCTGAAAAACTATAGAGATACTACAATAACATGGGCACTTTCAGATGGTCACAGTGGTTATGTTGTTTTTCAGTTGTGCACTGAAAGGTAGGATATCAATCCAGAAGTGAAGCTTGCAAATTGTATGGGGTTGGATCTTACTAACCATCACCATCCACATCATAATCAAGTACTCCAGCATGTGCTAAAGTAGTCGAGATAGGTTAAGTCTCAGAGGCATAACAGCACTGAGGGAAAGTCACACATAATTCTAGGTTTGTTACTAAATATGCCAGAAAGTAATTTCTTAGGGTAAGCATGGAATATGTTAGCTGGTCTTGAAGACTTTTACTGATTAATTAGTTTATTGATTGATTGACCAACAGACTGATTTGATTTTCATGTTACAAATAATGTATTTTTTTCCCGGGTGATGTTGCAGTTCAGTTTAAAAAAAGCATTATACTGATACAGTATGTGGCACTATGTAATCAAATTTTATGTAGTTTGCAGGTGATGGCCTTTAATCACTGCCTCCAAAACTAAAGCCATTCTATTTGGCACACCACATAAAGTAACAGCCACCTTTTACCTGCACCTTATTTACCTATGGAATATATTAATTAATTGAATATAGATGTACAAATATGGAGACCTCTCTCGGGAGTGTCCTTTCTTATATTCCATCAGCATGTTTCCCTTACTATTACTAAAATATCGACTCAACCAAAACAAGCCTACAAAATCCACAGGCTTATTCCTTTGATCCTCATGCCTCAAAAGCTAAGAATGCATTTATAGCAGAGCAAAAGTACAATCTTCCTGTAGCAGCTTTAGTTAACTCAATACTCTTATTCTGTTAAAAACTCTCCAAAGGATATATCATATATCACTTTAGTTGATCCTTTTACTTACCACTGCTGACTTTTAAGCTCCATTGACACTCTCCAAATTACATAAAATATCATCACCTACAAATTATTTCACAGTTTCTGCCCTCTTCTTGCAGTAAAAATAAAGACTTCAGTAGTATTCTCTTAGAGTTCGGAGTTTTGGTAGCTGGTTATTTTATCAATTCAGCTTCAATTTTACACCCCCTTTGTTATCCCCAAAGTAATCAAACATAACCCCCCAACTATTATGAGGGAGCAGGTTAGCTGTCTAAGGCTAAGAATACCACATCAATGGACCCCTATAATATCCCAAGATGTCTCCTAAATAAGAAAAAGTATAACAAACATCTGAACCGACAAAGGAACCAACAGCAGCAAAAATAAGTGAAGAAGCAAAAAGGCAAAATGGTTCCAACACAGCACACCTTTAATAGTACGAGAAAACACAAATCAACAAGGTAAGCGCTTTCACGGATGTCCTCCACTTCATCAGACCATATAATAACAAAGGACCTAGTAATAGGGCTATTTAAATGTTAAACAGCCAATAAAAAAAAGTGTAGGCTAACAAGCAAATTTAACCCGATTAACATTTAAATAGCCCTATTACTAGGTCCTTTGTTACTGTATGGTCTGATGAAGCGGAGGACATCCGTGAAAGCACTTACCCTGTTGTTTCATGTTTTCTCGTGCTATTAAAGGTGTGCTGTGTTGGAACCATGTCTCCTAAATAACCTGAAGCATGACCTATCTGGACCTCTGGAGTCACTATTTAACCACAGCCTCCAGACCAAATTTCTACCATGTGAATGCAGAACTGCATCAATCATCCATCTGCACCAAGGGTGGTCCATCAATTTTACCCTGGGAACTACAGTCCTCTATGTCTAACTAGTCTCATATTCAAAGCCATGGAAAGAATTATCATGGATATGATTAATAATGACATAAGAAATCTTCAAACACTGAATCCAACCCAGTTTAACTTCATCAAAGGCAGGCCATGTTTACTTAGCCTAGTGGATGTTTTGCAAAAAGGTCACCAAATCAATGCATGAGGGCAAAATAGTGCATATGGACTTTTTGCGAAAAGGTCACCAAGTCAATGGATGAGGGCAAAATAACACATATGGACTTTTTGCGGAAAGGTCACCAAGTTAATGGATGAGGGCAAAATAGTGCATACTGCCTACTTTGACCTGGCTAAGGCATTTGATGAAATTCCCCACTCAAGCATTGTAAACAAATTCAGAAAATTAAGCATTAACCCGCAAGTTACATGCTGGATAGTTATCTGGCTCTCAGATAGGACCCAAGAAGTTAGGATAGCCAAAGTCAAAGTAAACTTGATTGTCTATCAGATATACACAGCAGTGCAAGCTGAATGAAATTATGTTGCTTTAATCCTCGTGCAAGACATAACAATGAACACATAATTTGAAGGACAGTAAGGCTAATGTACATACAGTAATAATTAAAATATTAAAAACACAATAAATTACCACAATTGGACAGGAAGACATTAGACAATATTATACTAGTAGGTATTGCATGACTATGACTTCACATTGTGATTGCTTAGAATATTTCACTTCATCAGTTGTAGTATGATTATTCTGATGTTCATATTGCACATGTATAAAGTGGTGACTCATTCCTGACTATTGCACATTCAGATATACTAACATAAGAAATCAGGCTAACTGGACCTGTTATTGAAGTAATTTGCCAGAGTGATTACTATAGTTGATACTTCATAGCAAGTGGCATATTGATCTATTTGCTGTCATGCCTGGCATTCAAATTCAGCAGCCTTATGGACAGAGGGAAGAAGCTCCTGGTCAGTCTAGATGTTTTGCACTGTAAGCTGTGATACCACCTGCCCAAGGAAAGGAGGAAGTACTTGCCATGGGCAGGGTGAGTGGGATCGTTGATTATCTTCCTAGCCCTTCCCACACACCGAGTCTCATGCAGATCATCCATGGATGGGAGCGAGGAACCAATGACTTTTTCTGCTGCCCTCACTACCCTCAGGCGATCCTTGTGGTCAGATGCTTTGCAGTTACCATACCAAACTATGATGTTATTTGAGAGGATGTTCCCGGTGGTCCCCCTGTAGAAGGCTTTTAGGATGGACTAAGACAGGTTTGCCTTCCTCAATTTCCATAGGAAGTGCAGCCGTTGTTGTGCCTTTTTCACTGTGTGGCTAATACAAGTCAACCAGGATAGGTCATCTGAGATATGCACCCCCAGGAACTTGGTGTTTTTGACTCTTTCTACTGCCACCCACTTAATTTCCAGAGATTGATGTATCTCCTGAGTTTTCCTGAAGTCCACTATTAATTCTTTGGTCTTGCTTACATTTAAGGCCAGATCATTGCTGTTGCACCAGCCTATCAGATGCTCCCCTTCATCCCTGTAGGCGGTTTCCTCACCATTTCTGACAAGACCTATGACGGTGGTGTCATCAGTGAACTTGATGACATTGCTGTTGCACCAGCCTATCAGATGCTCCCCTTCATCCCTGTAGGCGGTTTCCTCACCATTTCTGACAAGACCTATGACGGTGGTATCATCTGTGAACTTGATGACATTGCTGTTGCACCAGCCTATCAGATGCTCCCCTTCATCCCTGTAGGCGGTTTCCTCACCATTTCTGACCAGACCAATGACGGTGGTATTATCAGGGAACTTGATGACTTTGTTGTATTCATGCTTGCCCATGCAGTCGTGTGTCAACAAGGTGAACAACAGAGGACTCAGGATGCAGCCTGAGGGACACCCATGCTCAATGTAATACTGATTGAACTGTTATTCCCCACTTATACTATTTGGAGACTGTTGATGAGAAAGTCCGGTATCCAGTTACATAGGGGGGTATTGATGCCCAGCTGGATCAGTTTCGATATCAGATTCTTGGGGAGGACAGTGTTAAAAGCAGAACTAAAATCAATGAACAGCATTCTGACATAGCAATTCTTGTTGTCTAGACTTGTTTTATTTTATTTATTTATTTTACGTTTGTTAACCGGGTAGTGTCCGGCTGGGCAAGTAGCCTATTTTCAGTGGAGACCTGGGGAGAAAAGCTCCATAACAATAGTACAAAAAAGATTACAACAATTTTACAAAGATCTACAAAGAATATACAAAAAGTTTAACAGTTGCCTACAAACATAATTTACAAAAAGAGAATGTAAACAGAAAGCATTACATTTCCTAAGCCTTACTACAGACAGTAATATGAAATTCATTAGATACATAACTAAAATAAACCATTGTGGTATTTTCATTTGGTAGAAGTAAGACAAAGAGAAGAGCAGAAAAGAAACAGTTGATTTATGGCATAAGAAACTAGCCAGGAGTATTATAGGAGCATAGCCATTGTTGAGTAAGGCATTCCTTTAGGAGTTTTTTTGAAGCTATGACGATCCGTGTTTTTTAAGATATTCTGGGGTAATAGGTTCAACTGTCTGGCTACTTTATAGGAAAAGAGAGAGTCACCAAAGTAATTATGGGACTTTGAAACTTGAGTATAAGTTTATTGGATGATCTAAGGGTCCTGGGGTTGGTATTTAGTTGCACTAGGTTGGAAAGTGCAGGGCAGTTTTCAGGTTTGTGGATAATGGAGTGGGCAGTGGTGAGTTGACTGAGCAACAACAGATTGGGAAATTCAAGCCAGTGTAATTTTTGAAGAGCAAGGCAATGATGGGTCCTTTGAGTATATTAGCAGCAAATTTTGCTATTTTATTACAGCAGGAATCAAGTAGATGTAAATCAGACATGTGCAGGTTAGTGAAAATTTGAGAACAGTAATGGAGAGTAGACAGGAGGTGGGATCTGGCTGTGGCTAGTCTGGCATTTTGAGTGAGGTGAGGTTTGGCCCTATATACTACACCAAGTTTAATGTGAAGTTTTTTAGTTGCGAGTGATCTGTGTTTATGGAATGTTAGGTTGCTGTCTAGTGTGACACCAAGTAGTTTTGTTTGGTTAACTGGTTCTATTATAGTGCCATTAGTGGAGTAGATGGAGAGAGGAGGTGGGGTTGCTTTGTATTTCCCATTGGAGAAGATCATTAATTTTGTTTTGTTTGGGTTTAGGATAAGTTGAAGTTCATTTAGGTAATGTTCAATATCTAGAAATGATTTTTACAGTTTATCCTGGAGTTCTTGGGGTGTGGGAGCAAAGCAATTAAGAGTAGTGTCATCTGCATATTGAATAAGCAGTGGCAGTGTTTAGACTATTTGTAAATATAATAAAAAGGAGAGGGCCAAGGATATAACCCTGAGGAACCCCAATGGAAACTGGGAGGAGTGTGGAGAGTTTATCCCATTTAGTAGCCTGTTGTTGATTAGTAAGATAGCTAAAGAACCAATTGAGAGCTGTAGAGTTAAGGCTGAAGGAGGCTAGAGTGTTGAGTAGTAGCTGGTGGGATAACATAGCAAAAGCTTTGGACATATCAAGGAATATAGTAGAGACTAGTAATCCATTGTTTTTGAGGAGGTTGATGTAGTTAGTGAAACTTATGAGGGCTGTAGAGGTACTGTGTTTTGGACAGAAGCTGTGCTGTGAACTAGATAAGACATTATTTGTAGTGAGGTGGTCTAGGAGCTGCTTATGGATACATTTCTCTAAGATTTTTGCTAGGCATGAGATAATGGCAATAGGCGAATAATTAGAGAGATGTGCCAAGGATTCATGAAGTGCTATTGTTATTGCATCAGCCATGCAATGGTTAGATCTATAAGCCAACTGTAATGTATCCACTGAAACAGGTAGGCTTGAAGATATATGGTTCTTTATCAACAGCTCAAAACACTTCATTACTGTTGATGTAAGAGCAACTGGCCATTAACCATTTAGCCTTGTCAGTTGGAATTTTTTGGGTAAGGGAATGATAGTTATATTTTCGAAGCAACTGGGTACAATGGCTAGTTGCAGGGATGTGTTGAATATATCTTTCAGTACAGTGGACAGTTAGGTAGCACAGTCTCTTAGAACCCTTCCCATAATATTATCAGGGCCAGCTGCTTTTCTTGGGTTTACTCGCCTCAGGGTCTTCAGAATGCCAGATGTTCTAAGACATAGCGCCTTCTCACCCTGCTTGACAGTGAACTTATCTGGCACAGTGTTGTTGTCCATATCCAATCTGCTGAAGTAGGTGTTTAATTTGTTCAGAAATTATGTGTTGTCATCACATGGGGAGGATGCAGGCCTGTAGTCAGTTATGGCTTGAATGCCTTGCCAGACATGTCTGGAGTCCCTTTGGTCAGAGAAGTGTCCCTGAATATTACGTCTGTAGGTCCTGTTAGCCTCCTTTATACCTCTACTTATATTTGCTCTGCCTGTCTTAGGACATCCTTGTCTTTCGATTTAAATGCAGCATTTTGTGCCTTTAGGAGCTCATATACCTCAACAGATAGCCAGGGTTACTGATTAGCATGCATGGTGATACATTTGATGACTGTTACGTCATCAACATATTTTGTAATATAGGCCCATTACAGAGTCTGTATACTCCTCCGGGTCAATATGGTGGTTCTTTACAACTGCAACATTAAACACTAACCAGTTTGTACATTCAAAGCAGTCCTGTAGTGCCAAGACTGCTCCCTCAGGCAATATCCTTACTAGTCTGGTCGTAGGTTTGCCCCTTTTCAGCAGTGGTGTGTATGCAGGAAGCAGCATGATGGCCAGATGGTCTGAGTTGCCCAGATGTGGATAAGGTACTTCTTTGCAGGCCAGTTTTACATTTGTGTACACCTTATCCAGTGTCTTCTCCCCTCTTGTTGCAAAGTTCACATTTTGATGGTAATGGGGTAATATGG
Source organism: Protopterus annectens (assembly GCF_019279795.1). Classification (NCBI taxonomy): domain Eukaryota; kingdom Metazoa; phylum Chordata; order Ceratodontiformes; family Protopteridae; genus Protopterus; species Protopterus annectens. The sequence continues at coordinate 116,486,447 of NC_056726.1, read as the reverse complement.
ATTTCAAATCAGCTTGATTGAAATTACCTGTAATTATACGGGCAAACTCAGGGTTCTTATTCTGGAAGTCATTTATTGACAGGCATAGAATGCTCAATGCCACATCAGTATTAGCACTGGGGGGATGTAAACAGCTGTTACGCTCACTCCATTGAATTCCCTAGGCAAGTAAAAGGGTCTGCATTTCAGTGACATGAACTCAATTTCTCTGAGCAGTGAGAGGCAATTATTTCAATTTGTACACCAGTTGTTGATATACACACAAATACCCCTCCATGAGATTTGCCACAGAGAAACTGATTTCTGCCAGCAGGAAATGATGACATCCCCTCTCTGTATATTCTACTATCATTTATACTGGAGTTCAGCCAAGTTTCAATGAACACAAGTAAACAAATATTTCTCGCCTTAGATTGAGAAGAGAGATCCATTTTTAAATAGTCCATTTTGCTCTACAATGAGAATACATTGTCCAGCAGCATGGAAGGAAGTGCAGGCCTGTGTGGATTTCTTTTCAGTCTGCCCTTAATTCCTGTTCTAGAGCCTCTCTTTCTTGATCTTTCACATCTTTTCCTTTTAATATGCTTCCCTGGTTAGACAAGTTTGACAGGTTTCTGCAGTTTTTACCATGCTCCAGTGAGATTCCAAGCTACAGGAGTTCCTGGTGTGTGTTTGAGTTTACAGGTCTCTCTGCTAGCAGTTCATCAAGCATGCAGCAAAACAAGATTTGAGATCAGATTTCCAGACGATTCTCAGCATTATAGTAAGTCATACCTTAATTTCTTGCCCTTAACTATATTTATTCTGTTGTTTTTGTTGAAAAACAAGACAAATAGTGTACTTTTCCATAGAGATCCAAAGTAGATGCTGCCACACAGGGTGCCGCTGTTTTTTTTTTTTTTGTGGGGAGCACCACCACAAAGAGGCCAGTCACAAGTGCAGTCCATCAGGACTCTTTACGCTAGGCCCAATCCTTTTGGCATTTACATCTCAGAAGTCAAAGCTAATGTCAAAGGCCACGGGCTAATCAGGTTTGCGGATGACTACCAACTCAGAACAGTCAGTGAATCCCCCCAAACCACTAACATGCTATTGGCGGGACTAACACAAATAAAGGATTTGTGCCAAGCTGCGGCTTAAAACTCAATGCCAAGAAATGCATAATAGTACCCTTCGGAAAGTTAGACACCATAGGAAAATACCTTGATACCATACCCCTAAGAGTGGACCCATTAGTCAGGGATTTAGAGACATATGTTGATAGTAATATAGCTTTTGACCAACATGTGTCTAAGGTAGTAAGAAAATCATTCCATGTTTCCCAACTTATAAGTAATGGCATAGCACCTTGGTGCAAGGATGTCATCATGCCTCTGTATTCATTCCTCATTAGACCCATCACTGAGTACAATGCACTCTTTTGTATGTACCTGACCAGGTACATGCTACAAATGGAATGTCCACAGAGGTTACTCACAAAAAGTATGCAGGGTGGAAACAACATGTGCAGTGCAGATTGCCTCAAAGCCCTATCTCTATACTCAGTTTCCTAGAGATTGCTGAGAGATGATCTGTGCCTGTCATACAAGGCATCCTGGATCCAGCTCTTATGGATCTTTTGCACATCCACAAAACCAATAGCATCAGAACTACTTGCTCTAGGGGTTTGAACCTTGCTTGTGACATAAATAAGACATGTTGGAGGGACAGGTATGTGTCTCAGGGAATTCCCCTCCTCTGAAACAGACTTCCCATCCATGTGAAGAAGAGTTCTTCCCTAACCCTATTCAGGTTTAAGCTGGACCAGTGGATGAGAAATTGGGAATTCACCGGAAGTCTACCACCTCTGTCTCTAATAGACAGAGACAGCCTATCATACCCTAGCTTACATACACCCCTTAAAATAAACTATAAGGCTCAAAAAACTTGCGGGATACATTTTTATACCTATGAACAATCTTTTCAACTGATGCATTAAACTAAATGCTTTCTTAGAGTGCTGTATTTTTATTGTCTGATCTCTGCTGCTTATTTCCATTGTTGATCAGCTACATCCTACAAAGCCAGGGCAAAACATTGATCCTTGGTCATCTGAAGAGTAGTCAGTCCATAACACCTGTACTGTAAAGCCAGCCACACATTACAGTCCAAGAGGATAAACTCTGACTGCTGATGTCTCATATATCAAACAATGAGTGATACAGAAATGTGGAAAGTAATAACAACAAAAAGAAGAAAGAAATAATGGTTTAATTTAGCATAAGCACTGGAGACTTCTGACAGCACTGGGAAATCCAGTCTGTGGGATGTGGTACTGTGGTGTGAAGGGTGGATAGTTTAGTTGTGGCATACATTATATCCAGCAGCATTGAGCTGGAGGAAGAAATAATAGCCCTGGATGGACTACTACCTGCCTCACATATGTTATTTTGCTCAGCTATTTTTGTTTCTCCCAATGATGCCAGACATTAGTGGTTTTAGAACTACACTTTTCTGAAAGTCAGACTCCTCAATGGCCTAGAACACTTTTCAGATGAAGTCAAGACCAATGCCCTCCAACTTTTCAGATTTGCCTCCCCGACACTGTTATGAGCAATCAGAATCCCTGCCCCGACACATGGTTGGAAAGAAGCCTTCTGAAAAAACTAAATATATTATTTAAAATAAAAAGTAAAACTAAATGCCACTACACTGGTAACTAAACACACCACTTGGAAGGTAACTACCATGGTAACAACCAGCAACACACACATAGACAAGCAACATGTATACAGCAAGGCTTTGGGGACACAGCATGTAAACTGTGGTGAAATCATTCTATTAGTAGTAGCCGCAGTAGTGAGGTATATTCTCTCATATAACCAAGGTATAAAAGGAGGTATATTATCAGGTCATCATTCGGTGTATAATTATTATAATACAATAATCATTAAAAATTGAATTCCACAGAATACCGAATTCAAAACATGTTTGAGGTTCTAAACATAACTAATACAGCATAACATGTCTGTAAGCCATATAATTAATTGTATTCTCATGTATTCTCTCTGACATAAAGGCCCACTCTGATGCATCTCAAAGCAACAGCAGCAAGAGAAACCCATGCAAACAACACTAGAATAAATAAATATAAACCCTGCCTGTGATATAAATGATCTCAAGAGATGACAGAATGTATCCCAGAGACTACTCCTTTCCATTCAGCAAAGCACTTCTTCCCTCCCCAGTTCAGTCTTCCTCCACTTGGATACCCTGAACAGGAACTGTAAAAATTCACCTGGATTAGCAGTTAGCACCTATGTTCTATGTTAGCACAGGCAGCAGCCTGTAAATCATCTCTATCTCTCCTGCCCTATGCAAATGTTTCATATATCTGAAGCTTGTGCTTACACTACCAAGGGTATCAGAACGTGTCAGAGATTTGAGATTCATGACTAAGCATAAAAAGGCTACAGTGGTCATTAGCTTAGTATACACCCATGAATCTATAAGAATGAAAGAACACATTAGTCCCAGCCTCTTTTGCTCGACTAAGGCCACAGAAATTACCAACTAACCCATTTAACTCAAAGTGTTGCCTTTCTTTCTTCACAATTAAGTATTAAGTAACAATGCTGAATACAGCAGTTTCTGGTTGCTAAGTAACCTGGTTCATTGCCAGTTATATCATAGAAGCCAAAAACTGGAACAACAGCATCATCAGACTGTAGAACCTCAGTAGTTGGTAAGGCCTTCAAATCTTTGGATCCACAGGACTGTGTCTGAAGAAAAATTTTGTAGAAAATTCTTGATCTGACATTAAATACTTGTTGGAAAGTTAATTCTTAAGGTAAATATAAAACATACTACTCAGTCTTTAGGATTTTACTTGCTTTTTTTCTTCCCATTTAACAAGTAATATAGTTTTTCTTGTGTGAATCTCAGATCTGCTCAAAACAGAATTACAGGGATAGTATATGTGCTGTTACTTCTGTAAGTGAGACATTTGTTATGTATTCATAGGTTAAAGAAACATTTATATGTAAGACACTGAAAACTTGTTTGGCTGCATCCCATGTATCTGAATGTCAACAATGCTAAAAATTTGGTATGGCAGTTGTCAAGTATTTTCCTGACAGTCTGGAATTCAGGGGGGCTGTCATGAAACTTGGTTTTGTTGCAAATGTTGCAAAGTTCACATGTTGATGGTAATGGAGTAATATATATTTCAAGTCAGCTTGAATGAAATCACTTGCAATTATATGGGCAAGCTCAGGGTTCTTATTCTGGAGGTCATTTATTGACAGGCGCAGAATATTCAATGCCACATTGGTATTAGCACTGGGGGGATGTAAACAGCTGTTGCGCTCACTGGTTTGAATTCCCTAGGCAAGTAGAAGGGTCTGTATTTTACTGACATGAACTCAATGTTCTCTGAGCAATGAGAGGCGATTATTTCACAGTTTGTATACCAGCTGCTGTTGATATACACACAAACTCCCCCTCCATGAGATTTACCACAGAGAGACTGATTTCTGTCAGCAGGAAATAATGACATCCCCTCCACATATCTTGTACTATCATTTATACTGGAGTTCGTCCAAGTTTCAGTGAAGAGAAGTAAACAACTATTTCTTCCCTTAGAGTCTGGAAAGATCCATCCGTAAATAGCCTGTCTTTCTCTCCAGTGAGCATACATTTGCCAGCAGCATGGAAGGAAATGCAGGCCTGTATGGATTTCTTTTCAGTCTGCCCTTAATTCCTGTTCTAGAGCCTCTCTTTCTTGATCTTTCACATCTTTTCCTTTTAATATGCTTCCCATGTCCGATTGTCAACTGTTTAGACAGGTTTGACAGGTTTCTGCAATTTTTACCATGTTCCATTGAGATTCCAAGCTGGAAGAGTTCCTGGCGTGTGTTTGAGTTTACAGACCTCTCTGCTACCAGTTCATCAAGCATGCAGCACAGTGAGATTTAAGATTGGATTTCCAGAAGATTCTCAAGATTGTTGTGAGTCATACCTTCATTTCTTGCCTTAAATCTGTTTTTTTTCCCTGTTTTTTCTGATGAAAAGCAAGACAAATAGTGCACGTTTCTGTAGGGATCCAAAATAGATGCTACCACACAGGGTGCCGCTTTATTTTTATTTATTTATTTTGTGGGGAGACCACCACCACAAAGAGACCAGTCACAAGCACAGTCCTTCAGGACTCTTTTTGCTAGGCCCACTCCTTCTGGCATTTACTTCTCGGAAGTCAAAGCTAATGTCAAAGGCTACTGGCTAACCAGGTTTGCGGATGACTACCAACTCAGAGCAGTCAGTGAATACCCCCAAACCACTAACATCTTACTGGATGGACTAACACAAATAAAGAATTTGTGCTAAGCCATGGCTTGAAACTCAGTGCCAAGAAATGCATAATAGCACCCTTTGGAAAGTTAGCCACCCTAGGAAAATACCTCATTGATATGACACCCCTAAGGGTGGACTCATTAGTCAGGGATTTGGAAACATATGTTGATAGTAACCTAGCTTTTGACCAACATGTGTCTTAGGTAGTAAGAAAATCATTCTATGTTGCTCAACTTATAAGCAAGGGCATAGCACCTTGGTCCAAGGATGTCATCATTCTTCTGTATTCAGTCCTCATTAGACCCATCACTGAGTACAATGCCCCCTTTGATATGTACCTGACCAGGCACATGCTATAAATATAATGTCCACAGACATTACTCATTAAAAAAGAATGCAGGGTGTAAACAACATGTCCAGTGCAGATTGCCTCAAAGCCCTATCTCTATACTCAGTTTCCTACAGACTGTTGAGAGATGATCTGTGCCTGTCATACAAGGCATCCTGGATCCAGCTCTTATGGATCTTTTGCACATCCACAAAACCAGTAGCATCAGAACTACTTGCTCTAGGGGTTTGAACCTTGCTTGTGACATAAATAGGACATGTTGGAGGGACAGGTATGTGTCTCAGCGAATTCCCCTCCTCTAAAACAGGCTTCCCATCCATGTGAAGAAGAGCTCTTCCCTAACCTTATTCAAGTTTAAGCTGGACCAGTGGATGAGAAATTGGGAATTCACCGGAAGTCTACCACCTCTGTCTCTAATAGACAGAGACAGTCTATCATACCCTAGCTTACATATACCCCATAAAATAACCTATAAGGCTCAAAAAACTTGTGGGATACATTTTTATACCTATGAACAATATTTTCAACTGATGCATTCAACTAAATGCTTTCTTAGAGTGCTGTATTTTTATTGTCTGATCTCTGCTGCTTATTTCCATTGTTGATCAGCTACATCCTACAAAGCCAGGACAAAACATTGATCCTTGGTCATCTGAAGAGTAGTCAGTCCATAACACCTGTACTGTGAAGCCAGACACACATTACAGTCCAAGAGGATAAACTCTGACTGCTGATGTCTCATATATCAAACAATGAGTGATACAGAAATGTGGAAAGTCCCCTACAATTCATAGGTTCATAGGTTGGTACTAGGCTATTGGCCCTAAGGCCTATACAAGCCAAGCCATAACAATTTCCTGGCTATTTCTTCCCACAGTATTTACTTCCCTGGACCCATCTAGCAGGGCGACTGACGTGATCCCCATGGTGAATTTCCCATCTCCCTTCCAATCATCAAGGTTCCTTTTGAAGAGGGCCAAAGAGGCGCTCTGCTTGACATGTTTGGGCAGCCTATTTCAGAGTCTGGGGAGTCTCTGGTCAGGACCCTATCCCTCCAGCATGTTTTGTTCATTGTGATGACAAGGTTTAGATCCCTGGAGCATGTGTCTCTGAGGGACTGGGATTTCTTTAAGTGTAGCATGTCCAACAGCTCTGGGTTTGACATGGCCTTGTATGTTAAGCAGAGATCATCTCTGAGTAGACGATATGCGACAGAGTATAGGTGGATTTTTTTAGACGGTCAGCATAGTGCATCTGCTTTAGGCCTGTGATTCTTTTAGTGAGGTATTTCTGTGGCCTTTCCAGTTGTTGCAGATGTCCCAAGAGGTACATACTAAACGAGGCATTGTATTCTATAATGGGTCTAATGAGGGATGAGTACAGTGGGACAATGACCTCCTTTTTTCTGGATGAAAAGCCCTTAGTGATGAGGTGTGCCACATAGAAGGATTTCCTGACTGTTGTGGTGATGTGGTTATCGAAGGTGAGACCACTGTCCACCTGTGTCCCTAAGTCTTTTATCACACTTTTGGTGTTTAGTGTACTGCCACCTATGTGGTAATTCATGGGTACATGTTTTTTCCCAAAGGGGATAACTATACATTTCTTGGCATTGAGCTTAATCCCATGGCTCTGGCACCAAGCATCTGTTTCTGTAAGGCCCTTTTGTAGAATATCCACATCATTTGGGAATTCAGTAATGACTCCCCATTTGCAGTCATCTGCGAACTTTGTTAGCCAGAGTCTCTTAGTGTTGGCCTGTAATTCAGAGAAGTAGATGCCAAACAAGAGTGTCAAAGGAAAAAATATACTTTAAAAATTATCAAAACATGGTAGGTTCAGGTTAAGGCACTTTAATCTTGCAGCAAGGAGACAAAAATGGGCTAATACAGAGTTTGTCTAACCAGAAACAGGAAATGCATTCATTTTTATAGGTTATCAAATTAATCCTGTCCTACCATGCTGACGTAACGAATTACCACCTTTTGGTCATCATCTGCTGTCCATCTTTCTGCTGATTTAAACATTTTTTATGTGAAACATCCTGAGGAAAACAACATGGCATTGTTTACTTTCAGTTAGATACTTGTTATGTTACATTCAAGATACTATAGCTAAATCAAACACAATGCTAGCAGTTCATTTCTCTAAAAAGCCTTTGTCTAACTTATCTCTAAACTACTGCAGCTGCAGAGGTTCCCATCCTCTGAACAAGGCTGTCTGTCTGGAATCATTACATTTATTCAATGGTATATTGTCTATTTATATGCTTCTGACCTAGCAGATTAACACCTGCTAATCAAGTACATTTCCACAAGGCATAAACAAGAATATTGCTGTGCTAGCAGTTACTAGGTCAGAGGGCAACTTGCAAGTTTCAGTAAGCATGCTGCAGTTTCAATAAGGATTATTTTTGGCTTCATATGAAACTCAATTTATATAAATCACAGTGCATAAGAAATAGAATGAAAAGCATATTAAAAACACTTTGATTATTAATTTGTCATTAAACAAACACATATTAATACATATTTTTCGAACATCTCCCTCCTGTTAATACTTTTTATTCTATTTTTAAAAAAAGGATAAACAGTTTGCTTCTTTTCCTAACCTCTTCCATTTAGGATTTGCAGTTAAGAAAGTCATTTAGTTTAAACTTTTATGAAAGTGTCTCACATTCTAGCAGCTCTTCAAATTCAGTACTTTGATACATAGTTTCAGATATGGATATATCTATGAATTACTTAATTAGTTTCTTCGTGCAGAGGATTCCACAACAAATACAAGCTCCTATTAGGAGTAAACCTACCCCAATAGCAATCAGTATGTTCATAAAGATGGAACCCCACCCCCCAAAGGCATTCTGAAAAAACTCTGTCAGAGGGTTTGGGCCTGGTTTGGTCATGGCCAACACTTGCTGAATCACCTCGAGATGATCGTTTATCTCATGCTGGTGGTCAGGAATAAAGGCACAGCAGTCTTCTTTGATTAAAGTGCAAGTCCCACCTCTCGCCGCTAGGGTGAAGTCAAGAGCCATTCGGTTTTGAAGCACTACAGTTCTCATGGCATTCAGTTCATCAGTTATCAATTCAAGGGCAGAAAAAGTTGCATTACTCATTATTTTGAGAAGTTTAGACAGTTTTCACAGTTCCCATATTTATTTGACTCCGCCATACATGGGTGATATACCTGCCCAGGATATAACAGCATCGCTCAAGTCCATGTGCACAAGTTTGGTTCCCACATTACGATGGTTTTTCCACCCTGCTTTGATTCGTCCCACTGGATTCTCCATTTTTTTAACAGTCTTTTTGGTTACGTCTCGAGTATTTTGAATACTCCCTTGAGGCAAGGCTGCAGTGTGTCAGATGGCCGGAACCAGGTATCCCAAAAAATAACTGCCAGACCAATTCTCAGGTAACCATTTATATGCCTTTTTCCCACATACAAAATAACAGTCCTCTACTTTTGTCATTACTTTGTTACGAAATGACTGCCCTGCATGAACCATTTTCTTATCTATCACTGATAACTGTTTGAAAAGTACAGGATTGTGCTGTACCTGATCAAGAGTTTTATGCATAGATTTCAAAAATGAGTCATAATCTGTACTACAAGATTCACTCAAATCATTTGGTTTTCTATAACATTTGTACTGTACAGTAACATTACATTTACTCCACCCAACTTGGATGGAGTCATTTTTATAAAAACATACAATTCCTTTTTGTGTCACAGGCAAATACAGTGCGACCTTATCTTGTTCTTTAATAGCAACTGTGCCAAAAAACTGATTTTCCCAGGTCTCATTGACCCCTAGGGGGATAGCAGTCATTAACAACCCCCCGTATGCTGTTGGTATGGCCGTACAGACCCAGCAGTTTGAAACATTGAAAGTCTCTGCGTATACACGTGTAATTGCCTGATAAGTGTTAAAGTTCGGATGCCAGTCTATGTTTGGTTCATTACGTTTAATCAGTTCAACCTTTGTGGCAGGAAAAAAGTATGGCCACAGCAAAAAGAACAGTGTGATTAATATTGCAACAAAAACAATCATACAAATTTTTTGAAATTGTTCAGTGTCTCTACTCACTCTGTATCTGGCCATTTTGTTCTTGTTGTGCAACAGTAACAAAGTTTTTGTCCAGTTTAAAGTTTTTAACCAATTTACAGTGTGTCAAATGGATCCAAGAATCTCGTTCTGCGATTTTGACTGTGGTGGGTGTTGACAGCAGTACCTGGTACGGACCTTCCCACTTCGGAGAGCTCCAATTCTTCCGTTTCATAATCTTCACCCAGACCCAAGTGCCAGGGGCTACTGGTGCTTCTGATTTTGGTTGCTCTTTATCTGAAACAGAATTTAACTGCAAAAGTTTGTTATTCAAAAATCTCCTCATATATCCTGCAAGTGAACTGTCAGCCTCCTGCTCTGTAGACATGAGAGGTTTTCACTGAGGTGTATAATATGCCCTCCCAAACAAAGTTTCAAAAGGAGTTAATGCCTTTACATTTGGAACAGTTCTCATACTCAACAGTGCCTAAGGCAAACAGTGCACCCAATTTTTCTGTGTTTCTTCTATCAATTTCCTAAGTCTGTTCTTCAGTACCCCATTATGCCGCTCTACTAGTCCTGCAGATTGGGGGTGATACGCACAGTGATTCTTTAACGATATTCCGAAGTAACGACTAAGTTGCTGGATTGTTTGGTTCACGAAATGTGTCCCGTTATCACTATAAATCTTTTCCGGTATCCCAAATCTGGGTATAATTTCTTTAACAAGGACCTTTGCAACCGTAGCTGCATCTGGGTTTTTAGTTAGAAACGCTTCTACCCATTTGGAAAACATGTCTATAATAACTAGGCAGTATTTCTTATTCTCACATTTATTCAATTCTATGAAGTCCATACAAATGGTATGGAATGGATATGGTGGTGTTGGAAAATTCCCTCGCTTAGGCTTCAATGCCCCTTGTGCATGATGCTTGTTACAAACATGGCATACTGCACAAAATTTTTTTGTATAGTTTGTAAACCCATAGGTTGTAAACACTCGATTCACTAACTGTACCATCCCCCCTGTTGAGACATGGCTCTGCCCATGGCTCAACAACGCTGCATATCTAAATAAATTAGATAGCAAAATTGGTTTCTTTTCCTTGGAGATGTACAGTCCCTTTTTGAGGATTGCTCCTCGTTTTATCCACTTTTGTTTCTCAAGATTTGTAGTAAGTGTCTGCATTGTTTTTAACATTTCTAAATCTAAAGTCTCTGAGGGTTGTAATTCCTCACTCAAAAGAAAAGTTTCTGTGGCTGAAGCTGCCTGCTTTGCAGCTGTATCAGCCCATGCATTACCTTTAGAAATTCTATCCTGTTGTTTTGTATGAGCTATGCATTTGCAAATAGCTACTTTTTTAGGTAACTGAATTGAATATAACAAGTCTAAAATAAGTTGCACATGATTAATCGGTTTACCAGTAGATGTTATTATTCCTCTATTTTTTCACTGTTGCGCAAAAACATGTACAGTAGAAAAAGCATACTGGCTGTCAGTATAAATGTTCACTTTCTTACCTTTTACTAAGGTACATGCCCTCGTTAGGGCAATTAATTTTGCTGCTTGTGCAGATAAGTTGTGCGGCAAAGATTTTGCTTTTAAAGTTTCAGTATCAGAAACAACTGCATACCCCACTAGGTTCTGTCCTGTAGGACCCCTCCTGCACGAGCCATCCACATAGCATGTCACCTCGGCATCATCCAAGGGAACATCCATAAGGTCTTGTCTAGGTAGTGTCTTTTGCTCAATCTCCTGCAGGCAGCAGTGTGGTTTGCCATCTACAGGGGTTGGAAGCAAAGTTGGCGGATTCAAAGTTGTGCATCGTTCAATTGTCATATGAGGTTGGCCCAACAGAATGGTCATACAGGAAAGATGCCTAGCTGGAGAAAGATATGCTACTTTTTCTTGCAGTAAAATAATTGCGACTGCTTGAGGCACTCTCAATGTGAGAGGGTGGAATAATACTACTGAGGCTGAAGCCTGCACTTCCATTGCAGCTGCAACTACTGCTTGTGCACAGTGGGGCAAAGACCGCACCACTGAATCTAACTGTGATGAATAATAAGCTATGGGGCGTTGTTTGTCCCCATGTTGTTGTGTCAACACTGATGTCATATAACCTTGCTTACAATCTACAGTTTGAATAAACTGTTTGTTATAGTTTGGTAATCCTAAAACTAAGGATGATGCTATCAATTGTTTCAGCTTACAGAAAGCTGCTTCTGCTTTAGGTGTCCATTGTAATAAATCCTGTGCAGCCATCGACTTTTTAAATATTAAATCAGCTAGTGAAGCAGATTCCAAAGCATAGTTTGGTATCCAACTCCGACAAAAATTAGTAGTTCCCAGGAAGGACATCATTTCCTTCTTGGTAGTTGGTCTAGGTGCTTGTAAAATCGCTGTTTTTCTGTCTTCATCTAATATTCTACCTTCTTTGGATATTACATACCCTAAGTATTTAACTTGTTTTTTCCAAAGCTGTAACTTGTCTTTGTTTACTTTGTGACCTTGAGTAGCTAAAAATTGTAACAAAGCTATAATGTCTTCTTTGCATTCTTGCTGGGTGGGGACTGCCAGCAGAATGTCGCCTACATAAAGTAGAATTTGACTACCTTTCGGTAGGATAAATCCCACCAGGTTGCTTGCCATTTCTTGTACAAATATCGTTGGACTTTTACAATACCCCTGCGGTAATTTGGTATATGTGTACCGCTTTCCCTGAAATGTAAATGCAAACCAATATTGGCTGTCAGGGTGTATCGGTATCGAGAAAAATGCATTACTTATGTCTTCCACTGAAAAATATTTCTGTTCTGGCTTTAAATCATTCAGTAAGGTGTGTGGATCTGGCATCGTTGGTGCTCTAGGTATAACTGCATTGTTCACTGCTTGTAAGTCTTGGACCATACGCCATTTTCCATTTGCCTTCTTGACAGGAAATAAAGGTGTGTTACATGGTGAATCAGGGGATTCTATTAAGACTCCTTCCTTGAGTAAGGCTGCTATGATAGGTTTGATTCCTACTTTTGCATCCTTTCTCAAGGGATACTGTCTTTTCTGGGGTCTAAAAGCTGACTTTGGCGTTATGGTAACTGGTTTTGCTGTTTGTATTAGTCCTACATCTGATTTCCCTGCTGACCAGAGAATGCCTGGTATGTCTTGCAAGGCTTTTTCCTCTTCTTCTAATAATAGTAATACTCCGCTATCCTCACTAGCCTGTGAGTGTACAGCTGGGTGTGTCTGTGTGATCCAATTCAATTTCTGTTTCTGTACTCCTTGTTCTGAGAGTTCTACTTCTGTCTGTTTTTCCCACCTTGTGACTTTCTCACCTAAGTCTGCCCATTTTAAAGTTTTATTCTTAGTCAAACTATCATGGGGCAGTCGATTAGATTTGTAGAGTGTCAAAAATTCCTGGGGCAATGAACAGCTTGCTACACTGTTCCCTTCTGCATCCCAGTACAAATTTCGCAATACCAGCCTATTTGCATGGTTCTGAAACAATTCTTGCTCATATTCTTTATCAGGTCCTGGTCTATTACAGTAATATAGAGTACAATGCAACAAATGCTGTTTGTCAATGTCGAGGGAGGGGAACTTGCTGATAGCTACATTCATTAGTTCTTTGGTTACTGCCCCTGGACCAGTCGTAACCAAGTCCTGGCTGTACCAATAATACATTTCACCCTCCGGTCGCACTACAAAAGTATCCATTTGTCGCTGTGCTTCCATACCCTGCATGGTTGGAACTACTGCTATGCCAAATATCTGCATTAAATCTCTACCCAAAAGATTCACTGGGCATTTTGCAGAAACTACAATTTTACTTTTCTGAGTCATCCCTGAAACAGGGTCTATTATTGTAATGTCATGGGAGAGTGGCTCCCGATATAGCTGTCCGTTAGCTGCTTTCACTAGTTTATAGTCTGGTGATTCTGTATCTTCCGATAGTTTGGAAGGGTGTATCAGGGTCCATGAAGCCCATGAGTCACACAAAAATTTAACTTCCCTCCCTTCCACCAGAAGCGTCACTTCCAGTTTTGTATCTGCTAAGTAAAGGTCTAAGCTCAAAAGAGCTAGGTCCAAAATTTCATTTCCTTCTACGTCTGTGTATTCATATACATCCTCTACCCCTTGTGTCACATCCTCTTCTCCTGCTATCACGTTTACACTTACCTTTTCCTGCTCACTTTCACTCAATGATTCCTGACTATCATATAGTCATTCCTCATCCTCCTTATTTTCTGTAGTCGCCTTCTTATTTAGCCTGCAATCCCTTGCTAAATGTCCTTTTTTCCTGCACTTAAAACACTCACCCTTTTTCTTTCTTTCTTCGAAATCTTCTGATCGTTTGTCAGATTGTTTATTTCCCTGGGTATTTATCTTACCCTTTTTCCCCAGTTTGTACTACAAATACTTCTGACCCATCTTCTGCTGAAAATACTTGGGTTTTCTTTTTCTTTTTACTATTAAAATGTCTTTCTGCATGTCTAGCATATTCAAGTAAGGCTTGTAACCTACTTGTTCGATGATCTATCATATGCTTCATAATGAAGCTACTAATAGGTGCAATGCACCCTTTCAAAAATGCGTTTTTCAATTGTTGTTCATACGGGGAATCATTCGCTTGGTTTTCAGGAACTGTCATGCCACTATGATTGTTAAAGCATTCTAATAATCTGGCAAAGTACCCATCTACTGTTTCTTTTTCCTGCTGTATGCATTGATTAATACAAGTCCAATCAGCCCTAGGCTTCCACTTTTCAGAGATTCGGTCTGTCAGACCTTTTACTCTGCCATCTAGTTCTGCGTCAGTATGTGGGAGTGGTCTAAGTTGTGCATCACGAGGATTCTAGCTGCCACAAATCATGTGCCAATCTGGACCTACAATTTGTCTAACTACTTTTTCTATTTTCTCTCCATTCAAATGGTAACTTAATCTCATACCTTGTAAATCTTTTAAAAACTTCCTAAAATTTACTTTTGGGTGGGGAATACCTTCTGTGGCTTTCCTGAGATCTTCCGGTGTCCACGGTCTATAAACTAAAAGAGTCGGATCCTGTCCTGCCTGAGGATTCGGTACTTCTATGAGCAGACATATCTCTTCTTTGCTCATAGCTTGTGATGCTCTATTTAACTCATTTAATTTAATTTCCCTCCTCAAGTCGTGTGTTCGAGACCTGGTCTCGATGGGATCCCTGACAAACGGTTGTGCTTTTTGCAGGGACAGCTGAGTATAATGGAGGTGGATCAGCACGTCCACTCGCTTCATATTCTGGTAACGGAAGTGGAGGGGGTGAAGGAGGGGCCATCGCTATTACTAAATTATTATCTTCTTTGTCTAAAAACATCGTTTTTGAATTTTTAATTCTTTGCTCCCTACGATTTGCTTCCTCAAGCCACCTGTGCACCTGAGGGACTCCTAATTGTCTCTGCTTTTTTAATTTGCCTTTCGCGTCTATTTTTAACTGTTTTACAAGTTTCATAAGTGCGAGTTTATCTAAATTACCCTCAAATTTGTACTTATCGACCCATTTGGTATAATATTTAACATTATCGGAACGCTGTAATTGCATATACTTCGCGTCTTCAGTTAGGGGCGTGTCCCGGGAGCTTTTTGTGCACTGATTTCCCATTGGTATCTTAGCTAAGCTGTAAATTGTTACGTAACCCTTTCTATCACGTGGTACCACAAATCTACACCTTTTTCACAGTTTATCTAGAATAACTATCTACCTATTCTGTTTCCCTGATCTATGACAAAAAACAGTAATACCTTCTTCTGTCTCTAATTTGCATAAGCAATTTACCTGACAAAAAAAGAATAATTCTGTAACTAGTCCCTGATCTTGAAACAAAAATAAGGTAATTCTTCCTTACCTGACCCTCCGTGAGTTGATCCACCGGATCATTGACTCGTCCTCCAATCCCAGATCAGAAACAGTGGCCGGACTCTTTCAAACGACAATTTAGTCGGAGGTCTTTCAAAGCAGAAGAGCCGATTTGGTATGCATGCCACCGGGCCCAATTCTGACCTAGGTCCAGAGCGAGAGATACGTAATCCGGCTCGAAGGACCAATCTGTCAAAGGAAAAAATATACTTTAAAAATGATCAAAACACGGTTGGTTCAGGTTAAGGCACTTTAATCTTGCAGCAAGGAGACAAAAACGTGCTAATACAGAGTTTGTCTAACCAGAAACAGGAAATGCATTCATTTTTATAGGTTATCAAATTAATCCTGTCCTACCATGCTGACGTAACGAATTACCACCTTTTGGTCATCATCTGCTGACCATCTTTCCCATGATTTTCTGCTGATTTAAACAATTTTTATGTGAAACATCCTGAGGAAAACAACATGGCCTTGGTTACTTTCAGTTAGATACTTGTTATGTTACATTCAAGATACTATAGCTAAATCAAACACAATGCTAGCAGTTCATTTCTCTAAAAAGCCTTTGTCTAACTTATCTCTTAACTACTGCAGCTGCAGAGGTTCCCATCATCTGAACAAGGCTGTCTGTCTGGAATCATTACATTTATTCAATTGTATATTGTCTATTTATATGCTTCTGACCTAGCAGATTAACACCTGCTTCTCAAGTACATTTCCACAAGGCATAAACAAGAATATTGCTGTGCTAGCAGTTACTAGGTCAGAGGGCAACTTGCAAGTTTCAGTAAGCATGCTGCAGTTTCAATAAAGATTATTTTTGGCCTCATATGAAACTCAATTTATATAAATCACAGTGCATAAGAAATAGAATGAAAAGCATATTAAAAACCCTTTGATTACTAATTTGTCATTAAGCAAACACATATTAATACATATTTTTCTAACAAAGAGCAGTCCTAGGACTGAACCCTGAGGTACTCCATGTGTCACTTGTCTGGAGCTGGATTTGGAGTCGGCTACTTTTACAGTGTGGGTCCTTTCAGTAAGCCAGTTGGCAACCCATCGAGTGACATAGGGATTAATGCCCAGCTTAGTAAATTTATCTATGATTCCAGACTGGGGGATGGTGTTGAAGGCCTTGTCAAGGTCCAGATAGGCTGTGTGGACCACCTTACGCTTGTCCACAGCTCTGGAGACTGATTCGAAGAAGTCAATCAGGTTCAGGAGAAACGCTCATCCCTTCACGAACCCAAACTGCATGGGGTCAGGTGTTTGAAGGTTGCCAATGTCTTTGTTTATAAGTTCCATGATAATACGTTCCATGGCCTTGCAGATCAGGCTCATCAGACTGATGGGGCAGTAGTTCCCGGGATCCAAGGTGGATCCCCCTTGTGGAGTGGGATAACTGTAGCTGTGAGCCACTCAATGGGCATGAAGGCTGAGGTGAGGCTATGATTAAACATGACACTTAAGTTAGGTTCCAGTTCATTTTGTAGTTCATGTAGTACACAGCCTGGGATGTCATCTGGTCCCATGGATGCTGTATTCTTAGCTTTGGAGAGTGCGTTTTTTACCTGTGTGGCCATTATTACTGGAATTTGGTAATCTTTCAATATTGAGATGGGCCCTTTAGGGGGTGAGAGGGGGGTAAAGTTTGCACTGAATCTATCTGCCAGGATATTGGCAATATCCTTGGGATCAGTATATTTAATGCCATTCTGTTGTAGGTCAGAGCAGATCTGAACATTGCCATTTAGATTCTTGACATAGCTATAGAATGCCTTGTGGTTGTCTTTGGAATCTTTGGCAATTTTATTTTCGTAACTAGCTTTGGAGGATTTTATGAGGGATCTCAGCTTCTTACTGAGGCTTGTAAGGGAGTTTTTTGCATCCTGGGATTTTCCTCTTTTCTGCAACAGTTTCTTCCCTTTGTTGTAAAATTTGTTTATGGCAAGGGACCATCAGATTGACTTCCTTTTTTTGGAAGAGAGTGTCTTGGCTCTATTGGGGATGGCACGATTCATGCATGAGTGGATGTGCTCGTACAGTGCCTTAGTGTAGGATTCAGCAGTCGAACTTTCAGTTCCCGTCTGTATGGTTGTCATGAAGTTTGTCACTTCTGACTTGAGTAGCATGAAGTTGGCTTTGGAGAAGTTTTTATGGAGGTTTCCTTACTGGGGGGTGAGGGTGGGATGTGGATGTCAAGGGTGATTAGCTTATGGTCAGACCTGACCAAAGAGGGGGTGACCATAGGTGTGGAGCATCGATTTCCCATGTTGGTAATGACCAGGTCTAGGATATTGGATCCCCTGGTGGGATTAAGTATTAATTGATCAAGGGTGTCGGAATCACCGAGTATTAGGGTGTTTGGTTATATCTTAATATTTTCCAGTATGTTTAGAAAGGTGTAGTGAGAATCTTGGGTCATGGTGGGGATCTGTAGCAAGCTACAATTTGGATTGCAGTCTTACCTAGTGTTAGTTGCACCTGGAGAATTTCAGACACATTGTGTTGGGAAACTAGCCTGGTGTTGTGAATATCCTTGGTGAATATGGACACTCCTCCACCTTTAGTGTTTCTGTCCTGGTTTGATGGCTGAAAAGTGTGGTAAGGGTTGTAGCCTGGTATTGCAGGGGTGCTCTCTGGAGCCTTGAACCAGGTCTCAGTTACTGCACAGATATTGACGTTCTACATTTTTAGGAGTGCCATGAGAGAGTGCATTTTGAGGTTAAGACATCTAGCATTGAGTAGCATTACCTTCAGATTTTGCATGCTTATACCTGTTATGGTGGTGGTTTTGTCCTTTGAACCTTGTCTAAAAAGGCACTATAGGGGTGGCAAGGGCCTTAGCCAGTAACCTAAATCCCAGGGGTGACAGATACAGACCATCTCTGGCAAAGCATTGTGGTCTGTCGATCATGTCATCCCAGGCAGACAGATACTGGATCCCCTTTGAATGACACCAGAAGTTTAGCCATTTGTTGAAGTCAATCATTTTGTCCTTATACTGTGGTATCATTCTGGGTGAAAGCTGGATTCTACTCAGGGCTAGGGTCATACCTGCCTGGGCCATATGATCCGAGAGCTCTTCCGTGTCCCTTTTCATGTAGTCCAGGGAGGTATGTCTCAAGTCATTCACTCCAACATGAACAATGACAGAGTCATATTTGTAGTTGTGGAGTGACTTGAGTGCATGCGTTATGTGGCAGATCCTGGCACCAGACAGGCAGCTAACTGTAATTTTCTCCTTGTTCAGCCTGGTGATTGGGACATCAGTGTGCCTGACTATAGAGTCACCTATGACTAAAGTGTTGGGTATGTTGTCTTGCCTCAGGGGCTGTAGTTGGGCGGCACACTGGTGTTGTGAGCTATGTGACACTTTGGTTGTGATTGGTGTTTGTTTGCATTTCAGCTTCAGAGGTCCTTGTTGCTTGGGCAGGTTACTGTTAAGGACCTCCGCATATGTGGGTTTAGTGTTGCTATGTGTGGGTGTTGGTGGTGTGGGTTTAGAAGGGCTTTGTGTTGCTTGATGTGTAGTGCAGGTGTTAACCTTCTCCTCTTGACTGTCTAGCACCATCTTGGGTGGAGAGAGCTTTGCTTCCATTTTGGTTATATAAGTGCATCTCTCGCAGATTGTAGTGTTGGGTGGTAGGAGGAGAGGGTTGTCTGTGTACATGAGGCAATTGCTGCATTGCCCCAGAATGCTCAGATTCACCCAGTGGACAGAGAAATCACTGGATTCTGATCCTTAGACATGCCTGGTTTGGTGCTTTTTTTTGTAAAGTACAAGAGCTGTTTTCCCTTACCTAAGCAATGTACTTTACAATTATAGGCTGTTTAGTGCCTACAATTAATTTCTCCTTATTAACCAGGAGAGTTGAGTGCTTGTATCAGTTTAAGACTTCCTAGTGCTTTCCAGCAGGTTTTAAAGCAAGTGCTAGTCACAGGGATGCTTAAAGATAAGATGAAAAAAATGGTTTATCCTAAACACTGCAGTGTGCACTAGAGGAGTTAGATGTGAAAGTAGGTAACTTAAGTTTTACCTTTCTAAAAAGTTAAGTTTTAGTGGACAGTCACTATTTTTAAAACAGCAAGATAGATTGAAAGGGGTGGTCACTTTTGTATTCTGGTTCTATGGCATACCATAGATAAATAAATTTATCAATAGTTGAATATTGGCCAATAAATTTAAATAGTTGAAGGGGAGTGATTTCACAAAATGATAATTTTGTGCTTACTCACACAAGCTAGTAAAAACAGAGAGGAAATGAGATATATGGTCAAATTAACATAAGGGGAAGGCAACTAGAAAGACAGTGGTGTTTAAGAACACTACAATAACCGGATGGGAGGGTGGGGAAAAAAATTTCTGCCTGATTCACAAGAGACAGAGCTGTGGTCTCTTTTCAAGTTTTAATATGCAGTTAAAAGCAGAGTACACGTAAAACACAAGGTAAATAAAATAAATCACAGTATTCAAAATAGAAGGGCGGCTGTGGTGGTGCAGCAGTTAGCATTGCTGCCTCACAGCAAGAGGTTCTCCTGTTCGATCTTCAGCTATGGTGCCTTCTGTGTGGAGTCTGTATGTCTTCCCTGTGGTCGCGTGGGTTTCCTCCCACATCCCAAACACATATTGCAGGTGGATTGGACATTCTAAATTGGCCCTAGGCGTGAGTGCATGTATGTGTGTGCCTTCAGTACAAGGTTGGGTGCCAGGCTGGCAACTCCACACCATAAAAACTCCACTGCCATTATATGCGGACCAGTGATCCACTGTGGCAACCCCTAACCGGGAAAAGCCAAAAGAAGAAGACAGTATTCAAAACAGAAAAAGGCAATAAAGTAATACAATAAATAAAAAGCAAACAAACCTTTCCCTCACAGCAAAGTGTAGCAGAGTCTGGGTGAACCTTTCTAGTAAAGCCCTGAAATGTTTTATTTTACCCCTTAAATAGAAGGTTTAGTTCCTAGCGCCACCCCCTCAGTTCACAGATGATTAATTTTAACTGACCTGTTCTATTGACCTGTACTAATTTCTGCCTAACTCACAAGAGTCAGAGCTGTGGTCTCTTTTCAAGTTTTAATATGCAGTTAAAAGCAGAATACAAGTAAAACACAAGGTAAATAAAACAAATCACAGTATTCAAAATAGAAAAAGGCAATAAAGTAATACAATAAATAAAAAGCAAACTAACCTTTCCCTCACAGCAAAGTGTAGCAGAGACTGAGTGAGCATTTCTAGTAAAGCTCTGAAATGTTTTATTTTACCCCTTAAATAGAAGGTTTAGTGCCTAGCTTCATCCCCTCAGTTCACAGATGATTAACCTTAACTGACCTGTTCTATTGACCTGTACTAATTTCTGCCTGATTCATAAGAGACAGAGCTGTGGTCTCTTTTCAAGTTTTAATATGCAGTTAAAAGCAGAATACAAGTAACACACAAGGTAAATAAAACAAATCACAGTATTCAAAATAGAAAAAGGCAATAAAGTAATACAATAAATAAAAAGCAAACTAACCTTTCCCTCACAGCAAAGTGTAGCAGAGTCTGGGTGAGCCTTTCTAGTAAATTCTAGTAACTCATATGATTTTTAATGGCAGGGTTGTGTAAAATTTCTAATTACTGCTTTTCTTAATGCAGAATGCATAGCTGAAGATTAGCAGTTTTCCTAGCAGCACCTTTAATGTTAATTTTAATTTAAGTTATTCACTTCTATACTGATTAAGGGAACTGGCTCATCTCTCACTCTTTTCTGCTGCAACCCAGTCTGCAGGAGCAAGAGTAAATGCAGTATACAGGGAAGTTTAGAACAGCTGACCAGTTAGTGAGTTTTGAGAGGTGGGTGGAAAATGATTACAGAAAATCTGTGCAGACATGGGGAGTACAGTCTGACAAATGACAATACACAGAGAATGATGAGAGGTTAGGAATGAACTGTGGAGACGTGAGGCACAGATTCCAAACAATGAGACACTGTACTGCCTAC
The DNA here is from genome assembly GCF_019279795.1 of Protopterus annectens. Lineage (NCBI taxonomy): Eukaryota > Metazoa > Chordata > Ceratodontiformes > Protopteridae > Protopterus > Protopterus annectens. The sequence continues at coordinate 116,464,831 of NC_056726.1, read as the reverse complement.
CCAGGTAGGACCATTCCATCTTCATTTGTCATAAGGATTTTGAGTCTCAGGAATTCTTCATGTTTTACAAGCACAGCCCAACTCAATAAAAAAGAAAAACTGAAAGATGTATGATTGCACTTTAATGACTAGTTCTATACCCTGCAGTTGTAAGATGTTTACAAAGGGAACAATACATGGATCCATCTCCCGTTACCTCAAGAGAGTAGAATTTCAATTTAACAAGCTGGATTTGGAAGTTTCTTTGATATATGTTGCTTTAGATTAGAATTTTCTGAACCAGAAAACAGACAAGACATCTGAGCTAAAAAATGGACAGTTAATAACACACCATTACGAAACAAAATAAGGTATATTTAGCTACCCATAATGGTTTAAGACTTCTGACAGCACTGGAAATCCAGTCTGCTAGGATGTGGTACTGGTGTGAAGGGTGGATACTTTAGTCAAGTTGTGATTCACATTATATTTGGCATTGAAAGGCTGAAAGCGAAAGGAATAGGAAGTCTTTATGGACCTACTACTGCCTTTCACATATGTTATTTGCTCCAGCTATTTTTGTTTCTCCTTAGAATAATCAAGTCCTGTTTACAGAGATGTCAGCTGTTTCCCTATTCCAGTAGTCAGGAGAAGAAGTCTGGCTCACAGACAGGATCCTGGAAGTTAAAATTGTGGAGTCCACCTCTACAAAGATGCCAGACATCAGCAGAACCCTTCAGGGATCAGTCCTCAGATCACTTCTTTTTGGACTCCACTTCTCTGAAGTCAAGACCAATATTAAGGGCCTCTGACTTTTCAGATTTGCAGATGATTACAGATTAATAGCAGTCATAGAAGGACCCTCTCCCCCAACACTAATGTTCTCAAGAAGGGCTGTCACAGACAAATAATTGCTGTCAGAACCTTGGACTAAAATAAAATGCCAAGAAAAGTATAATAGTATCTTTGGAAAGTCGGCCACACTGGTAACTACCATATTGACAACACACTCCTAAGAGCAGACCCAGTGGCAAGGCACTTGGGGACACATGTACATAGCAAGCTAGACTTTGACCACCACAAGTGTACAGTAGTGAAGAAATCATTCTATTCTGGGCAACTTAAACACAAAGGTATAACATTTGGGTCCAAAGAGGTCATTGTTCCACTGTATCTGGCATTCATTAGACCTATTATTGAATACAACACCCCCATCTGGAATGTCTACAGAGGTTCTTCACTAATAGAACACAGCATAAATAACATGTCCTCTGCCATATCATTGTATTGTGTCTGGCATAAAGGCCATCTTCAGACCCCACTCTAATGGACCACCTGCATATCTACAAAGCAAACAGCACCAGAATAACCCATGATAAACCCTGCCTGTGATATAAATAGGACCTGCTGGAGAGACAAGAATGTATCCCAGGGACTACTCCTTCTCTGGAATAAGGTCCTCATTCAAGTGAAGCAGTGCTCCTCCCTAACCCAATTCAAGTGTAACTTAGATACCTGAAACAGGAACTGTAAATTCACCCCTGGATTAGCAGTTAGCACCTATGTTTCTAATGGACACAGGCAGCCTGTAAATGGTTCATCTCCTAAGCCTCTGCATGTAAATATTTCATCTCTCTGAAACCTGTGCTTGCACTACCAAGAGTATCAAAACTTGTCAGAGATTTGAGATTCATGGCTAAGCTTAAAAAGGCTACAGTGGCCATTATCCCATGAATCTACAAGAATAAATTTTAGCTTTGGTTTTAGCACTTGTGCTTCAGGCCAGTTACTTTACATTTAAGAAGGTTCTTGCTGTCTTCACTCTTGTGGACAAACCCTTATCAAAACCATCTCTCCATAAGTCCTCCAAAGCATTTGGAACACTATGTCTGGACAATTCCCATCAGTTTCTCCTGTAGCCTAGTCAGCATGGGCATATTGAGACAGTGTAGCATGTTTACTGACAGTCCTCTTCTCCTAGCACATAATTCTTCTACCTGCAAGAAATGCATGTACATCAGTAACCTGGAGTCCATGCTGTCTCATGCCACAGTCAGTACTCCTGACAAAGAGAAGATTGCCAGCACAAACACCATACCACTCACATTACATAACTAAGCACAACACACACACACCTATGCAGAAGTCTTCAATAAAAACTTACGTAAACAGCAGAGACCTCCAAAACACACTCACAAACATTCCACATACAACACCAAACACATCATGCACAGCAGACAACACACCAGTGTCTCACAAACACAGCCCATAAGGCAAAACAATAAACCATTACAGCCCACAAGACATAATAACAAACCAAACACAGTAGTCATTGGTGACTCAGTTGTGAGACACGTTGATGTCCCCCTCACCAGTCTGGACAAGTCACGGCCAGTTGTCTGTCTGCTGTCAGAATCCTCCACATCATGCATGCACTTAAGTCTCTCCACAACAAGTATGAGTATGACTCTGTTATTGTATATGTTGGTGTGAATGACTTGAGATGTACCTTCCTGGTCAATATGAAGACAGACGCGATTGAACTCTCAGAGTATGTGTTCCAGGCAGGTATGACCCTAGCCCTAAGCAGCATCCTACCTTCACCAAGAATGATACCATGATACCAACAAAAAATAATTAATTTCAACAATTGGCATAGTTTCGGGTGTCATTCCTAGGGGATCTAGTATCTGTCTGCCTGGCATGACATGGTCAGCAGGTCTCAATGTTTTGCCAGAGATGGCCTTCATCTGTCACCAGTGGGTTTCTGGATCCTGGCCAAGGCTCTCACCTTCCTCATTCTGCATTTTTTAGGGAATGTCCCAAAGACAAACCTTCCAACATAAAAGATCTGTCAAAAAGCAAATTGAAGGTCATGCTGCTTAATTCTAGGAGCCTTAACCTGAAAATAGACTCACTGGAGGCCCTCCTTGCACTGGAACTTGCTGATGTTTGTACGGTCACAGAAACTTGGTTCAGGGCTGCAGAGAGCACCCTTGCCTTACCAGGCTATACCTCATTCCACACATTCCAACCCCAAAATGAGGTTGGGAAGAATAATGGTGGTGGAGTCTCTATCTTCATCAAGAACAGGTACACCTCCAGACTGGTTTGCCAACATGACACACTGGAACTAGTCCAGGTACAACTGACAGTTGGCAAGACACCCAATCCAAGTTATAGCTAGCTATAGACCCCCCCTTCATGACTCAAGACACCCACTCCTCTTACCTGGATCTACTTGACTCCATCAAGATGCCCACTAACACCTTGATCCTTGGTGACTTCAACTACACCACCATAGACTGGGTAAACCATTCTTGCACTAATGCACTCTCTCAATGATTCCCCAACTTCATCAGTTCTAACGCATTAGACCAGCTTGTCTCATCCCCCACAAGGGGAGATAACATTCTGGACCTAGTTCTCACCAACATGGGTGGCTGCTGCACCAGTCCCATAGTATGTTCTTCCCTGGTGAGATCATCTCATCGGACTGTCTCATTTGAAGTTTCTTTCCCACCCAACCTTCCTCCCCGCAGCCATAATCAAGCTAAAAAATGTCTCAAAAGCTGACTACAACCTCCTAAGGGAGGGTATCTGTAGCTTCATACTTAGAGGATGCAGACAACTATGCTGAACAGTACACCAACTCAGTATACAAACACCTGCACAACTGCATGGATTCAGCCATACACAATAGAACTATACCTGCTCTTTAAGGAAATACAAACCTGTTTAGTGGACATCCTCTATCAACAGACTTTACAACAAAAGGAATAAACTGTTGTCCAAGGGTAAAAAGGAACAAATTCCAAATTGGAAAAACTCCCTCCTTAGCCTCAACAAGCAAATTAGATCACTAGTGAAAAAAACTCCAGTGCCAATTATGAATCGAAACTAGCCTCCATAACAAAGGGAAACCATAAAGTCTTCTTCAGTTACATCAGGAACCCCCGTTGCAAAGCCCAGGTGAGTTCTGAATTAGTACCTAATAGTATCACTTATACTGATCCTGCTGACTTAGCCAACCTGCTAGCAGATAGGTTCAGTGCAAACTTCACCCCCTGTCCCCTCCCAAAGGACCTTTCAACATCCCTGATACTTGTCCCACACCTCACATCTCTGTAAATCAAGTGTTACATGCCCTATCCAAGGCAAAGAACACAGATTCCATGGGACCTGATAGTAAGTATACCAGGATGTATTCTGCACCATCTCCAGCAAGAACTGGCTTTGCCATTGAGCACCCTATTTAACCACAACCTAAGTACAGGCTTCATTCCAGCAGAGTGGAGAAGTGCCATTTTCATCCCTTTGCACAAAGGTGGTGCTACTACTGACACTGGAAACTATCGCCCCATCTGCTTGACAAGTCTGATTTGTAAAGCCATGGAGCGTATTATTATGGATCTCATAAACAAGGACATAGGCAATCTCCAAGCACTTGACCCCACCCAGTTCAGATTCATCAAGGGCATATCTTGCCTCTTGAACCTGGTTGACATCTTTGAGACTTTTACCAAGGCCCTGGATGAGGGAAAGTCAGTACACACAGCTTACACTGACTTGGCCAAAGCCTTTGACTCAATCCGTCACTCAGGCATTATTGTAAAGCTAACACAACTTGACATAAATTCCTATCTCATCAAGTGGGTGGCCAACTGGCTCACCGACAGGACCCTCAAAGACAAAATAGGCACCTCCACCTCTGGTAGCAGACCTATCACTAGTGGAGTTCCCCAGGGATCTGTCCTGGGACCCCTACTGTTTGGCATCTATTTCTCAGAGGTCCAGGCAAAGACAAAAGGCCTGAGGCTGACCAAGTTTGTGGACAGCTGTAAGTTGGGTGCTGTCATTGACTCCTCAAATGATGTTAACATACTGCACAAGGGTCTCAGAGCAACTAATGACTGGTGCCAAAGTCATGGCCTCAAGCTAAATGCAAAGAAATGTATCATCATGCCATTCAGCAAACACACAACCTCTACTGATTAGCACATCAATGGCAACTCCCTAAGCACACAACCTGTGGTGAGACAGGTTGACAACAATCTCACATTCGACCATTATGTAGCTGTGGTCAGAAAAGCCTTTTACTTGGTTCATCTCATAAGTAAAGGGATTGCATCCAAAAGAATAGGAGGTTATTACCTCTCTATACTCCTCCCTCATTAGACCAATAATTGAGTATAACGCCCTGTTTTTGGGATGTACCTCTCCAAACATCTGCACCATCTGGAAAGGCCACTGAAATTACTCACAAAGAGAATCCATGGCCTCCATCACATGTCCTATGCAGACAGGCTCCAATCACTATGACTCTACTCGGTACTGTACAGATTGCTCAGGGATAATCTGTGTCTCGCCTACAAGGCAATCTTGGATCTTGCCCTACTAGAGATGCTCCATATCTGTAAGTGTAACTCCTCATGCACTACCAACTCAAAAGGCCTAAATCTAATATGTGACATCAACAAAACCTGCTGGAGAGACAGGTTTGTCTCCTAGAGGCTGCCCTGTCTCTGGACTAGACTTCCCACACACGTCAAACAGAGCACCTTGCTGACTGTCTTCAAGAGCAACCTTGATGAGTGGATGGGAAACCACAAATTCATCCCAGGGGTTCCACCTTGTCCCTTATTGACAGGGATGACAGGTGCTGACTGAGGTTTCATTTTGGGGATAAACTCTTGGCTAGGCTTGTAAGGGCCCCAGGACCATTAGCCTAGTAACCTCCTATGATCCTATGATCCTATGAATGAAAGAATGCTTTAGTCCCAGCCTCTTTTGCTCGACTAAGGCCACAGAAATTACAAACTAACCCATTCACTGAAAGTTTTGCCTTTCTTTCTTCACAGTTAAGGAACAATGCTGAATACAGCAGTTTCAGGTTGCTAAGTAACCTGGTTCATTGCCAGTTATATCACAGAAGCCAAAAACTGGAACAGCAGCATCATTAGATTCTAGAACCTCAGTAGTTGGTAAGGCCTTCAAATCTTTGGATCCAAAGCTCTGTGTCTGAAGTAAAATTTTGTAGAGAATTCTTGATCTGACGTTAAATACTTGTTGGAAAGTTAATTCTTAAGGTAAATATAAAACATACTACTCAGTCTTTAGGATTTTCCTTGCTTTTTTCTTCCCATTTAACAAGTAATATAGTTTCTCTTGTGTGAATCTCAGATCTGCTCAAAACAGCATTACAGAGATAGTATATGTGCTGTTACTTCTGAAAGTAACATACAGTAATATGAGACATCTGTTACGTATCCATAGGTTTAAGAAAGATTTATATGTAAGACACTGAAAACTTGTTTGGCTGCATCCCATGTATCTGAATGTCAACAATGCTAAAAATTTGGTATGGCAGTTGTCAAGTATTTTCCTGACAGTCAGGAATTCAGGGTGGCTGTCATGAAACTTGGTTTTGAGGAATGCTTGTCAAGTATTTCAGTCATTTCCTACACATTTCAGAAGTACATTTTCTCAAATTACTTCAACTTTCACTCGGTATTCTTACTTTCACTCTAATTTTGCATTCACAATAGTCTGTTGTTTCAATATTTAACTCAGCACATGAGAATTGAGACTGTTATCAGACAATTATGTTATTTTAATCAACCCAGAAACCTTCTTGCTTCTACCTATGCAGAAGTACAACAAAGCTGCAAAAAATCTGAGCCTTGTAATATTAAAAGAATAGGTCTGTCCTCAGTTATACTTGATGTCTTCTGTTTGAAAATACTTATAGTTTGGGCCCTATATTAAAACTGTAGATATAAACAAGAACTGGATTCAAGAAAAAATATAAAAGTTGCATTTACGGTATATACCATACAAATATTTATTCATAATCTTTTTAAAGGACTCTGTATATTATCAGTTTAATGTGGTCTAGTAGTTTCAGCAGATATACTGATCATATAAAACAATAAGAACTTTAGAAAATAACTTTTGAATTAGCAAAATGTTGGCATATTTCCTCATTTGCTGCTTTAAACAAAATTAACACTAGCATGTCAAGTAACTGTGAAAGAGAAACAGTGTATATGTAGATATCAAAATGGATCTGGCAGAAAGAGACAGCAAAGGTTTGGCTTTTCTTAGGTTTTACATTCTCCAAAGTGGATACATCTATGACATTTTCCTTTAAAAGTGTTTATATGTGTAGTGCAGGGAGTGGAGGACCATGTTGCAATTTTATTCACTGTTTCTTATTACAGCACATGCTGTCCTACATTAATATTTATCATAAGTTCATAGGTAGGTACTAGGCTATCGGCCCAAGGGCCAAAGTAAGCCTAGCCAACAAGGTTCCCTGGCTTATGCCACCCAAGAAAGTTATTTTCTCATGCCCCTGTTGAGCAGAGCCACAGAAGTAATCCCCAGGGTGTATTTCCCATTTCCCATCCACTCATCAAGATTTTTCTTGAAGAGTGCTAATGTGGAACTTTGCTTGACATAGATGGGTAGCTTGTTCCAGAGTATGGGAAGTCTCTGGGACAGAAATCCATCCCTCCAGCATGTCCTGTTTATTGTGGTGACAAGGTTTAGGTCCCTAGAGCATGTAGCATGTAGCTCAGATGGATTGGGATTTCTTTAGCTGTAGCATGTCCAACAGCTCTGAGTTTGACATAGCTTTATATGTTAGGCAGAGATCACCTCAGAGTAGGCGATATGCTACGGAGTAAAGCTGGAGTTTTTTGAGACGGTCAGTGTAGGGCATCTGTTTGAGGCCAGTCATCTTCTTTGTGAGGTACTTTTGTGGCCTTTCCAGCTGCTGCAGATGTCTTATGAGGTACATTCCAAAAGGGGTACTGTACTCTATAATGGGTCTAATGAGTGTTGAGTAGTTGGGAACAATGACCTCTTTTTTCCTGGATGAGAACCCTTTTGTGATGAGGTGTGCCATGTAGAAGGATTTCCTGACTACTGTGGTGATGTGATTATCAAAGGAAAGACTACTGTCCACCTGGGTCCCAAGGTCTCTTATCACACATTTGGCGTCAAGTAGAATGCCGCCTATGTGGTAGTTCATGGGTACAGAGTTTTTACCAAAGGGGATGACAATGCATGTTTTGGCTTGAGGCCATGGCTCTGACACCAGGCATCTGTTACATTGAAGCCCTTCTATAGGATGTCCACATCATTTTGAGGACTCAACTGTAGCTCCTAGTTTGCAGTCATCTGCAATCTTCATTAGCCAAAGGCCTTCTGTGTTAGCATGTACTTCAGAGAAGTAGACACCAAACAGGAGCGGTCCCAGGACTGAACCCTGTGGTACTCCACTTGTCACTGGTTTGAAGTCAGATTTGGAGTCTGCAACTTTTACAGTGTGGGTTCTGTCAGTGAGCCAGTTGGCAACCCATCTTGTGACATAGGGATTTATACCTAGTTTAGTGAGTTTAGCTATAATTCCAGAATGGGGGATGGTGTCGAAAGCCTTGGTGAAGTCAAGATAAGCTGTGTGAACCACCTTACCCTCGTCTATGGCTTTGGTGACTGCCTGAAAGAAGTTATCAGGTTCAGGAGGCATGATCTGCCTTTCACAAACCCGAACTGGGTGGTGTCCAGAGTATGGAGGTTACCAATGTCTTTGTTTATGATTTCCATGATGATACTTTTCATGGCCTTACAGACCAGACTCGTCAGGCTAATAGGGTGATAGTTCATGGGATCAGAGGTGGCTCCCCCTTTGTGGAGTGAGATAACTGTTGCTGTTCACCATTCAGTGGGCAGAAAGCCTGATGTGAGGCTATGATTGAACATGGTGCTTAGGTGGGGAGCCAGTTCATTCTGAAGTTCATGTAAAACGCAGCTTGGGATGTTGTCTGGTCCCATGGATGCTTGTGTTTTTGGCTTTAGAGAGTGCAGCCTTTACCTGTGTAATTGTGATTTCAGGGACTCTGCATTCTTCCTGTATAGATAAGGGCCCTTTAGGGGGTGAGATGGGGTAAAGTTAGAACTGAACCTATCTGCCAGGATGTTGGCAATATCAGTTGGTTCTGTAATTTTCGTGCAGTTGTGCTGTAACTCAGAGCAGATCTGGGTGTTGCCATTGCGATTCCTGACATAGCTATAGAATGCTTTGTGGTTGTCCTTAGAATCAGTGGCAATTTTGTTTTTGTAGCTAGCTTTGGAGGCTCTTATAAGGGATCTCAGCTTTTTACTGAGGCTGACCAGGGAGCTCCTCCACTCATGGGATTTTACTCTCTTTTTCAACAGTTTTTTCCTTCTGTTGTAGAGTTTGTTTATGGCAGGGGACCACCAGATTGGCTTACTTTTTTTGGAGGATAGCATCTTGGTTCTCTTTGGGATAGCAAGACCCATGCACTCGTGTAAGTGCTTATAGAGTGCATTTGTGTAGGATTCAGCAGTCGTAACTGTATTGTCCATCTGCATGGGTGTCATGAAGTTCACCACTTTTGTCTTAATAAGCATGAACTTGGCTTTGGAGAAATTTTTTACCATGGTTTCCTTAATGGGGGGTGGGGCAGTTTGTGGATCTCTAGGGTGATTAGCTTATGGTCGGATCTGACCAACAAGGAGTTGACTTCAGGTGTGGAACATCGGTCACTCATGCTGGTAATGACTAGGTCTAGGATATTGTTGCCCCTGTTGGGGGTGTGGATAAGTTGATCCAGGGCATTGGAATTTATGAATTCCAGAAAGCATTGAGTGAAAGAGTTGGTACATGAGTAGTTTTCCCAGTTAATGGTGGGGTAGTTGAAATCACCCATTATTAGGATGTTTGGTTGAACCCTAATATTTTCCAGTATATCAAGAAAAGAGGAGTGGGAATCCTGGGGCATGGTGGGGGTTCTGTAGCAAGCTACAGTTTGGATTGCAGTTCTGCCCAGAGTTAGTTGCACTTGGATAACCTCAGATGCATTATGCTGAGCAACTAGCCTGGAAGTGTGGATATCCTTAATGAATATGGATACACCTTCACCTTTGGTGTTCCAGTCTGGGTTAGGTGGCCAAAAAGTGTGGTATGAGTTATAGTCTGGTAATGCAGGGGTGCTCTCTGGAACCTTGAACCAGGTCTCAGTCACTACACAGATATCGATGTTCTCCATTTTAAGGAGTGCCTCGAGAATTTTGAGATTTAGACTTCTAACATTGAATAACATTACCCTCAGTTTTTGCTTGCCTGTTTCTGTTACAGTGGTGAATTTGTCATTTGAACATTGCCTAAAAAAGGCACTATAGGGGTGGCATGAGCCTTAGCCAGTATTCGGAATCCCAGGGGTGACAGGTGCAGGCCATCTCTGCCAAAGCATCGTGGTCTGTTGACCATGTCGTTCCAGGCAGACAGATACCGGATCCCCTTACAATGACACCAGAAGCTTAGCCAATTGTTGAAGTCAATCATTTTGTCTTGTACTACAGTATCATTCTGGGCAATGGCAGAATACTACTCAGGGCTAAGGTCATACCTGCCTGGGCTACAAGATCAGCAAGCTCTTCCATGTCTTTTTTCATGTAGTAAGGGACAACTTTAGTTAGGTATAAGACATTTAAACCCGGAGGGTGATTGAAGTCTCCTAGAATAATGGTGTTGGCTTAATGCATAGGGACACCATATCAGTTAGGAGATATGGACTGATGGGGTACATAGAGGGGACCTATAGTTAGGTATGACACAGTACGGAGTTTTGTTGATGCTAAGCTGGATGCAGAGGAATTCCATCATTATCTCACCTAGCAAGTCTGGAGATGAAATGTTCTTTGAGAATATGTAGACATCATCACCCTTTCATCTAAGGTGGTAGGCCTGAACTTGTGGCAGGTATTGAAATCCTGCATTAACGGAGTGCTGTCATCGGTCTTGAACTAGGTCTTTTTGATGCATATATAGATGTTTTCCAGGGAAGCAGTGCTTGTAAGGAGTGGACTGTTTAGCTTAGGCTCTGAAAAGGAAATTGGTTATTTTCTAATTCATGTAGCTATAAAATTCAGTATAAAAAACGTAAAAGTTTCTGAATGCAAACACACTATTTAAGCAGCATCATGGTAGGGAGTACTTCAGTACAGAGAGATTCAACTAAATACATAGCCATGAGTTCCCTTATACCTTTCTGTCAAAACAAACACACCATGGTCACACAGAGTTTACAGTTGTAACTTTGAAAAATCTATTTATGTATTTCTTGCACTAAAGTTGAGGTGTGTGTGTGTGTGTGTGTGTGTGTGTGTGTGTGTGTGTGTGTGTGTGTGTGTGTGCGACGGAGTCAGAGAAATGCCCTAGTTAGCTCTAACAGGTGGAATTTAGGTGCAACTGTTTTGTTTAGCAAATGGTATCATTATTGTGGTATAGAATTTTAAAGCAGTGTTAGCACAGCAGGTAGCATAATTGCGTTCTATTCATACAGCATGTACATTTGTATTTTAAGGAGGTATGGTACTGCAGTTCTTAGTATGTCCTCCTTTGGATGAGACACCTAATAACTGTGAACCTGTTTTTCAGCCTGCCACCCATTCCCTATTGCAATATACCAACTTACCATTTATTTTAATGTAGCACATGCAATTTATTCGTCAAGGGCAACAGGCACTGAATTTGTAAATGAAACACTGAAATATAAAAGTTTTTTCTAGCAACAACCTCTTCATTGGTTTCAGATCTCTTTAATGTGGAATTATTCAGATGACTTATACTTCTGCAGAGATTCTGCATATTGATTGATACTGGTGGATTGTATGACAGAAGTTTGAGTGTTCCTTTATGGTTGAAATGTTCTGAATTGGGCAGGCTGTCATTATTGGTTCATATGATTTGTTTCATTGCTTAAAGGAAAGATGCTCAGAGCTATAACTTTAAAACACACTCTAACAAGTGGTGCTGTATTATACAAGGGATATAATTCAATTATTATTTAGTATAATTAAATCAGGAAGGTGAATCAAAGAACTCTTGCATGTTTCTAAAATGTGTGCAAGGAGCCTATGATTTGAAACCGCCAAAGGTAAACTTACCCTGCCACTGGCCAGATGCATGTTCGTTGAATGTGGGTTTTGATGCTGTTTCAGTGAATGTGGGTTTCAAAGGTACAGAAGTTTTAATGCTAAGTCTGTTTTCATTGTAAGACTATTGCTTTGTTTAGGTTTAGTAAATGTCTGTCAGTGTTTGTGCTATAAAATTTGAAATAAGTTGTAAATGAAATCCAGATATCTGTAATCATTGTAGAAGTAAAGCATAAAACAGTATGCATACTGAGAGATTTGAACAGTGTCTATGACAAATGGGGAGAAATAGCCAAGTAATGGGACACTGGAATGGCTGTGTGGGCGGGGGGGGCTGAGTGGGTGGGGCAGCAGAGGGGGTGGGGCTGCATGGGCGGGGCTTGGGTTTGCACCCCCCTGCAAAAAATCCTGCGGGCTCCCTTGTATGTATCCATAGGTTTAAGAAAGATTTATATGTAAGACACTGAAAACTTGTTTGGTTGCATCCCATGTATCTGAATGTCAACAATGCTAAAAATTTGGTATGGCAGTTGTCAAGTATTTTCCTGACAGTCAGGAATTCAGGGTGGCTGTCATGAAACTTGGTTTTGGGGAATGCTTGTCAAGTATTTCAGTCATTTCCTACACATTTCAGAAGTACATTTTCTCAAATTACTTCAACTTTCACTCGGTATTCTTACTTTCACTCTAATTTTGCATTCACAGTAGTCTGTTGTTTCAATATTTAACTCAGCACATGAGAATTGAGACTGTTATCAGACAATTATGTTATTTTAATCAACCCAGAAACCTTCTTGCTTCTACCTATGCAGAAGTACAACAAAGCTGCAAAAAATCTGAGCCTTGTAATATTAAAAGAATAGGTCTGTCCTCAGTTGTACTTGATGTCTTCTGTTTGAAAATACTTATAGTTTGGGCCCTATATTAAAACTGTAGATATAAACAAGAACTGGATTCAAGAAAAAATATAAAAGTTGCATTTACGGTATATACCATACAAATATTTATTCATAATCTTTTTAAAGGACTCTGTATATTATCAGTTTAATGTGGTCTAGTAGTTTCAGCAGATATACTGATCATATAAAACAATAAGAACTTTAGAAAATAACTTTTGAATTAGCAAAATGTTGGCATATTTCCTCATTTGCTGCTTTAAACAAAATTAACACTAGCATGTCAAGTAACTGTGAAAGAGAAACAGTGTATATGTAGATATCAAAATGGATCTGGCAGAAAGAGACAGCAAAGGTTTGGCTTTTCTTAGGTTTTACATTCTCCAAAGTGGATACATCTATGACATTTTCCTTTAAAAGTGTTTATATGTGTAGTGCAGGGAGTGGAGGACCATGTTGCAATTTTATTCACTGTTTCTTATTACAGCACATGCTGTCCTACATTAGTATTTATCATAAGTTCATAGGTAGGTACTAGGCTATCGGCCCAAGGGCCAAAGTAAGCCTAGCCAACAAGGTTCCCTGGCTTATGCCACCCAAGAAAGTTATTTTCTCATGCCCCTGTTGAGCAGAGCCACAGAAGTAATCCCCAGGGTGTATTTCCCATTTCCCATCCACTCATCAAGATTTTTCTTGAAGAGTGCTAATGAGGAACTTTGTTGACATAGATGGGTAGCTTGTTCCAGAGTATGGGAAGTCTCTGGGACAGAAATCCATCCCTCCAGCATGTCCTGTTTATTGTGGTGACAAGGTTTAGGTCCCTAGAGCATGTAGCATGTAGCTCGGATGGATTGGGATTTCTTTAGGTGTAGCATGTCCAACAGCTCTGAGTTTGACATAGCTTTATATGTTAGGCAGAGATCACCTCAGAGTAGGCGATATGCTACGGAGTAAAGCTGGAGTTTTTTGAGACGGTCAGTGTAGGGCATCTGTTTGAGGCCAGTAATCCTCTTTGTGAGGTACTTTTGTGGCCTTTCCAGCTGCTGCAGATGTCTTATGAGGTACATTCCAAAAGGGGTACTGTACTCTACAATGGGTCTAATGAGTGTTGAGTAGTTGGGAACAATGACCTCTTTTTTCCTGGATGAGAACCCTTTTGTGATGAGGTGTGCCATGTAGAAGGATTTCCTGACTACTGTGGTGATGTGATTATCAAAGGAAAGACTACTGTCCACCTGAGTCCCAAGGTCTCTTATCACACATTTGGCGTCAAGTAGAATGCCGCCTATGTGGTAGTTCATGGGTACAGAGTTTTTACCAAAGGGAATGACAATGCACTTTTTGGCTTGAGGCCATGGCTCTGACACCAGGCATCTGTTGCATTGAAGCCCTTCTATAGGATGTCCACATCATTTTGAGGACTCAACTGTAGCTCCTAGTTTGCAGTCATCTGCAATCTTCATTAGCCAAAGGTCTTCTGTGTTAGCCTGTACTTCAGAGAAGTAGACACCAAACAGGAGCGGTCCCAGGACTGAACCCTGTGGTACTCCACTTGTCACTGGTTTGAAGTCAGATTTGGAGTCTGCAACTTTTACAGTGTGGGTTCTGTCAGTGAGCCAGTTGGCAACCCATCTTGTGACATAGGGATTTATACCTAGTTTAGTGAGTTTAGCTATAATTCCAGAATGGGGGATGGTGTCGAAAGCCTTGGTGAGGTCAAGATAAGCTGTGTGAACCACCTTACCCTCGTCTATGGGTTTGGTGACTGCCTGAAAGAAGTTATCAGGTTCAGGAGGCATGATCTGCCTTTCACAAACCCGAACTGGGTGGTGTCCAGAGTATGGAGGTTACAAATGTCTTTGTTTATGATTTCCATGATTATACTTTTCATGGCCTTACAGACCAGACTCGTCAGGCTAATAGGGTGATAGTTCATGGGATCAGAGGTGGCTCCCCCTTTGTGGAGTGAGATAACTGTTGCTGTTCACCATTCAGTGGGCACAAAGCCTGACATGAGGCTATGATTAAACATGGTGCTTAGGTGGGGAGCCAGTTCATTCTGAAGTTCATGTAAAACGCAGCTTGGGATGTTGTCTGGTCCCATGGATGCTGTGTTTTTGACTTTAGAGAGTGCAGCTTTTACCTGTGTAGTTGTGATTACAGGGACTCTGCATTCTTCCTGTATAGATATGGGCCCTTTAGGGGGTGAGAGGGGGGTAAAGTTAGCACTGAACCTATCTGCCAGGATGTAGGCAATATCAGTTGGTTCTGTAATTTTCGTGCCGTTGTGCTGTAACTCAGAGCAGATCTGGGTGTTGCCATTGAGATTCTTGACATAGCTATAGAATGCTTTGTGGTTGTTGCTAGAATCAGTGGCAATTTTGTTTTTGTAGCTAGCTTTGGAGGCTCTTATAAGGGATCTCAGCTTTTTACTGAGGCTGACCAGGGAGCTCCTCCACTCATGGGATTTTACTGTCTTTTTCAACAGTTTTTTCCTTCTGTTGTAGAGTTTATTTATGGCAGGGGACCACCAGATTGGCTTACTTTTTTTGGAGGATAGCATCTTGGTTCTCTTTGGGATAGTACGACCCATGCACTCGTGTAAGTGCTTATAGAGTGCATTTGTGTAGGATTCAGCAGTCGTAACTGTATTGTCCATTTGCATGGGTGTCATGAAGTTCGCCACTTTTGTCTTAATAAGCATGAACTTGGCTTTGGAGAAATTTTTTACCATGGTTTCCTTAATGGGGGATGGGGCAGTTTGTGGATCTCTAGGGTGATTAACTTATGGTCGGATCTGACCAACAAGGAGTTGACTTCAGGTGTGGAACATCGGTCACTCATGCTGGTAATGACTAGGTCTAGGATATTGTTGCCCCTGTTGGGGGTGTGGATAAGTTGATCCAGGGCATTGGAATTTATGAATTCCAGAAAGCATTGAGTGAAAGAGTTGGTACATGAGTAGTTTTCCCAGTTAATGGTGGGGTAGTTGAAATCACCCATTATTAGGATGTTTGGTTGAACCCTAATATTTTCCAGTATATCAAGAAAAGAGGAGTGGGAATCCTGGGGCATGGTGGGGGTTCTGTAGCAAGCTACAGTTTGGATTGCAGTTCTGCCCAGAGTTAGTTGCACTTGGATAACCTCAGATGCATTATGCTGAGCAACTAGCCTGGAAGTGTGGATATCCTTAATGAATATGGATACACCTTCACCTTTGGTGTTCCGGTCCGGGTTAGGTGGCCAAAAAGTGTGGTATGAGTTATAGTCTGGTAATGCAGGGGTGCTCTCTGGCACCTTGAACCAGGTCTCAGTCACTACACAGATATCGATGTTCTCCATTTTAAGGAGTGCCTCGAGGATTTTGAGATTTAGACTTCTAACATTGAATAACATTACCCTCAGTTTTTGCTTGCCTGTTCCTGTTACAGTGGTGAATTTGTCATTTGAACCTTGCCTAAAAAAGGCACTATAGGGGTGGCACGAGCCTTAGCCAGTATTCGGAATCCCAGGGGTGACAGGTGCAGGCCATCTCTGCCAAAGCATCGTGGTCTGTTGACCATGTCGTCCCAGGCAGACAGATACCGGATCCCCTTAGAATGACACCTGAAGCTTAGCCAATTGTTGAAGTCAATCATTTTGTCTTGTACTACAGTATCATTCTGGGCAATGGCAGAATACTACTCAGGGCTAGGGTCATACCTGCCTGGGCTACAAGATCAGCAAGCTCTTCCATGTCTTTTTTCATGTAGTCCAGGGAGGTAATCTCAGGTCATTCACACCAACATGGACAATGACAGAGCCATATTTGTACTTGCTGTGGAGTGACCTGAGTGCTTGGGTTATGTGGTGGATCCTGGCACCCCGACAGGCAGCTGACAGTAACCTTCTCCTTGTTTAGCCTGTTGAGTGGGACATCAGTGTGCCTAACTATAGAGTCACCTATGACTAGTGTGTTGGGTACGTTGTTTTGCCTTAAGGGCTGTGGTTGAGTGGCACACTGAGTCTGTGGGCTCTGTGTCATTTGGGTTGTGTTGGGGGGTGGAGGTTGCTTGCATTTCTGCTTTGGAGGTCTCTGTTGCTTGAGTAGATTATTATTGAGAGCCTCCATAAATGTTTTTGTGTTTCTATGTGTGGATTTTGGTGATGTAGGTTTTGTGGGACTATGTGATGAGTGTGGCATGGTGCAAGTGTTTACCTTCTCCTTTTGTCTGTCAAGTTCAGTCTTGGTTGGAGAGAGCTTTACCTCCAGTTTGGATAGATAACTGCATCTCTCACAGGTTGTAGTGTTGGGTGGTAGGAGGAGAGGATTGTCTGTGTACATGAGGCAATTGCTACATTGCCCCAAGATGCCCAGATTCATCGGATAGACAGGAGAGAACACTGGGAGCTAACCCTTGGACATGCCTGAATTAAAAACTATTTTCCTCTAGACAAGTCAGGAAAGTGAGTACAAGAGCTGTTTTTCTCTAAGCAAGTTAGGAAAGTAAGTACAAAAACTGTTTTCCTCTATGTAATGAGGAAGGTTGAGTGCTATAGTAATTTGTAGCTTATTTAGTGCTTACAACAAGTTCTGAACAAGTGCTGAGCACGAATAAGCAAATTCAAGTGCTAAAACTAAGAATCTGTATCTGAACTAGACTAGTTACAGGAAAGAAACAAGTGCAAATGTGGGCTTTTAAATCAGAAGGTTGAGGGAGATGGAAAAACTGCCCAAATGGCCAATAACTACAATTGCTGGGCCAGAACCATTCCTTATGTGGTAGATAGGTTACCTAATGCTTACCACTCCCACTGATAAGCTAGAAGGCTTCCCTCCAACACAGAAAGGCTTGGGGGCCTCAGGAGCTTACAAACAGTTCTGGATATATCAAATCTGTATCTGGGCAATACTAGTTACAGGAAGGGGGAAACAAGTGCAAATGTGGGCTTTTAAATCAGGAAGTTGAGAGAGAGAGAGAGATGAAAAAACTGCCCAACTGGCCAATAACTACAATTGCTGGGCCAGAACCATTCCTTATGTGGTAGATAGGTTACCTAATGCTTACCACTCCCACTGATAAGCTAGAAGGCTTCCCTCCAACACAGAAAGGCTTGGGGGCCTCAGGAGCTTACAAACAGTTCTGGATATATCAAATCTGTATCTGGACAAGACTAGTTACAGGAAGGGGGAAACAAGTGCAAATGTGGGCTTTTAAATCAGGAAGTTGAGAGAGAGAGAGATGAAAAAACTGCCCAACTGGCCAATAACTACAATTTCTGGGCCAGAAACCACTCCTTATGTGGTAGATAGGTTACCTAGTGCTTAACACTCCCACTGATAAGCTAGCAGGCTTCCCTCCAACACAGACAGGCTTGGGGTGCTCAGACACTTACAAACAGTCCTGGATATAGCAAATCTGTATCTGAACTAGACTAGTTACAGGAAAGGCAGGAAACAAGTGTAAATTATTTGTTACAGTTGAGCAGAACACAGGGATATTCTAGCAAAGTTTTTTTTTTTTTTTTTGTAAAGGAAAGGGAGAGAGGAGAAACAGAAGATAATTCAAGGTTAGGAAACAAAGTGGGTTGGCCTTCTCAAATGTTCTCTCTGTATTAGGTAGAATGAGCAAATGACACTAGACTGGGAGGAGTAGGGGCAGGCAACTGCAAAGCCACCAAGTATAACAGCAAGACAACAACAGGGAGAGAGGGTGGGGAACAATACTAAAGCTCCTAGCCTACACTCTTTTAGACAGTAAACACTACAGAAATGTTTATCACAGCAGAACAGCAGTGAGCCACAAAATGAAAGTTTTAAACAGAAAAAGGAGCAAAAAGGCTCTACAGAATGCTTTTAACTGCAGACAAATCAGGTATATGATACACTCCTTGGCAGGAAATCAGAACAAACAAATAGGTGCTTAACAAGTAGAGATAATTTCCGTTAAAACTTTCGCACAGTGAAACTAGCTAAAAAAGCTTTACAAACAGTGTGACAGTAAAAACCTTATTTATCAGGCCCTGTAAGGCAGACAATTTTAGTTTAACCGTGCAGATTAGTTAATAGCAATAAAATACAGTAAAAGTATGCACCAGGCAATAAAAAGTGCTATATATAAACTGCGGTGGTGGTGCTGTGGTAGCATTGTGGCCTCACAGTAAGACGTTGTCCTGTTCGATTCTCAGCTAGAGCATCTTCTGTGTGGAGACATGCATGAATGGGAAAGGTTGTGCATCAGGGCTGGCAACTCGGCACGTAAAAATCTACTGCCTATCATTAGCAGACCGGTGTTCCGCTGTGGCGACCCCAAACCGGGAAAAGCCGAAAGACACAACAACATATATAAATTGCTAGAAGCAATAACTAGTAAAAATAAGCAAAAAACACAAAAACAAAAAAACAGGATACTTATTGTTATATATCTCAGATCAGAGTTGTAGTCAATGCCCCTCCTCCACTCAGCTCAGTCTGTATAGACAGAAACCCTCTCAAAGTTAGGACTTAAATACCAGAAGATTCAACCTTAAACAGCTTTTTTAAAAAAAGTTCAAAAGAAAAATTTTGCTGACATAATTTATACATTTTGTTTACCTAACAAGTTATGTAGTCATTGTTTGCCTCCACCCCTTTGCCATGGATTGGATGACAAGACAAGGGTAAATACATTCTATATGAAAAATTTAACACTTTAAAATAGCCAGTCTATAAGTAGTTTTCTGACAGGAAAATGTAATATATGCATAAAAACTGACAAAAAGAGAGAGAAAACATGGGAACTCCACAGAGACATTGACAAAAGGTCAGGAATGAGCCCTAAGCTGTCAGGCACAAAATTTAAATAATGAATAATCAACCAAGACGAAATGCAGAAAAAACACAGTATCAGGATGTTAACTAATCCAGCTCCTGGCCAGTGATATCACAGAGGTTAGAAACCAGAAGAACAGCATCATCAGAAACTAGAACTTGAGCAGCTGGTAAGATATCCAGAAGACAAGTTTGTTCCACAGCAATAGCAGCACACTGTGTCAGAAAGTACCCTTTCTGCATAATTCTTGATCTTACATTAAATAGTTTGGAAAGTCATTTCTTAATGTAAGCATAAAATAGATTACTCAGTCTTCAGGATCTTCAATGATTTGTTTTCCTCATTTGTTGGGTATTCTCTCATCTTTAAGAAGGATCTATACATCAGACAATGAGAACTCATTCAGTTGCATCCCCTTTGTCTGACTGTGAACAATGCTAAAATTTGGCATGCCACCTGTCAAGTGTTTTCCTGATAATCAGAATTCAGGGTGGCTCTCACATCATCTGGTATTAGAAAGTGCTTGTCAAGTATTTTCAGACATTTCCTATATAATTCTGAAGTACATTTTCTGTTATTACTTCAAGTTTTCACTGGGCTTTATACATTTTACTCTAGTTTTGCTGTCAAAATATCTTTTCTTTGTTTAAATATGTATCTTGGCACATGAGAGATGAGGTTGTTCACAGATAGAAGTGCAACAAAACTGCAAAAATGTAAGCCTTCTGTTAGCAGATAAAAGTGCAACAAAAATATAAGCCTTCTACATATAATAGCAAATAAATTGGTAGGACCTCTGTTGTACCTGATGTCTCCTGCTGAAAATAGTTAAATCCTCTTTTTAGCCCCAAATTAAAACTGTAGACATAAACAAGAATGGGAATACTAAAATTAAAAACAAAAAAAAAACTTTTTAGTGGTGTAAGTGATAATTCTTACACTCAGTTCCTTGATATATATATATATATATATATATATATATATATATATATATATGTATAACCTTTTTTCAAAAATTAAATATGAAAAAGAAGAAGCCTTTATAGGAACTCCAGTGATGGGAACATTTTTTTATGTGCTGTGCATGTTGTTAATAATGCATTGCTTTGTTGGAGTTTCATAATTATTTCCTGTAATGCCTAAGTTTCTTTCCCACAGGGTTGAATTAAAGAGTTGTGACGACTGATAAAAACAAATTTGGTTGAGAGAAGTATTTGTTATTGTCAAGAAGGAGAAGAATGTCTGGACTTTCAGAAGTTATGGCTTCTAGAAATACTGAAAAGGTTACCTGTGGTACAGTACAATCTCATGCATCCAATGGTAAGAAAGGATTGCACTTTTTATTCAGCTACATTGTGCTTCATTTTAGAACTGATTAAAAACTAAATAAGTATGGTCCTAGAATTCAGTTTACACTACTGTATTTGAAAGAAAAAGCTAATGCCATAGACTGCAACTTCTACACAAAAAGACCAAATTGCACTTAGGTCTTGTAATATTCTACATTCTTAGGTGAAAAAAAAGCGTGTCCCATCCCTACTCCTTCACTACTAAACATGCTAACAGCAATTTTTTGTGACCTCATTATCATCCACACCTTAACTTTTATTACTATTGTAGGCCCATCTTCATGTCCTAGACATTTTATAATATTTATTTATTTATTTATTTCAGTTTGATTACCGGGGAGGTCCACTGGGATTGGGGGCCCGTTTTCAGTGGAGGCCCGGGGAGAAAAGCTCCAACAAGGAAATACAACAATTTAAATTGTTTTCATTTCAAAAACAGTTTCTATTTACATGCAAAGTCATATACAGTATGTATTATAGATAACAGGTAGTTACAAAAGAATAAACACTAAACAATTTCAATTATTGTTAAGGGGGAAAAAAAGGCTTGCATAAAGAAAATACAAGTTTTACTGTTTTGTTCCCTAAGCTAAATCATTTTTAGAAAGGAATAGGAAGGTGAAATAGGAGGAGGTTAGCCTGAAGTAAAGGGAGAAGACTGTTTATGAGTTGTAGACTGAAGAGTGCAGTTGCAGATTCTGTTTAGATAGAGGTAGGAATGAAGTTGGGTTTTGAAGTTATTAAGGTTGGTACATGTCCTTAGTGATGAGGGTAGGGCATTCCATTTTTTAGCCAGGGTAAAGGACAAGAGAAGCTGACCTGCTGGGCGCTGGGGTTTTTGAACTGTGATCAGGTTTAGATGAGAAGATCTAAGTGGTCTAAGGGGGGTGTAAGGTTGTAGAATATTAGAAAGAGCAGGGCAGTCAGAAGGGTGTAACAATAGTTTGAAGGCTGTGGTGATTTGGATAAAGTTAAGTTGATTGGAAAGTTCGAGCCAGTTTAGAGAGTTAAGGGAGGAGCAGTGATGGGAAGAGGATTTGGTGTTTGTGGCAAATCTAGAGATTTTATTGTAGCATAGTTCCAATTTGGTGGTAAGTGTGGATGAAAGATTAGTGAGCAGGGGGGCTCCATATAAGAGGGAGGGAAGGAGGTAGGTAGAGGCAAGGGTTAGTCTGAAATGAGGAGAGAGGAAGTGGTTGTTTCTATACAGTAAACCTAGTTTTATGTGTGTTTTTTTGATGTTTAGCTGGATATGGGTATTAAATTTTAGTTGATCATCGATTGTAACACCTAGAAGTTTGGTGGGGGGTACAATCTTGATAGAGGAGTTACTAAGGCTGGTAATGTGAAATGAGTTTTTATCAAGGGAGGAGGATTTGGAGGGGGAGAAAAGGAGGATCTTAGTTTTGTTAGCATTTAGGGAGAGATGATTTTGTAACATCCAGTTTTCAGTGGTTGAGAAGGCACTTTGAGTTAGGACTTGGAGGTCTGTTAGGTTAGAGGCAGAGCATATCAATGTGGAATCATCAGCATATTGCACAATTTTGGTGTTAGGGATGGCTTTGTGGATGGCTAATTTAAAAACTATCTCCTCACAACTTGAACAGTGATGGTGATGTACTGGGAACATAGTCATACAGAAAACTTAGGTGTATTTATCAAAAACAAAGTATAACACATTTATCATGTCATTGCCAGTGTTCCCATGATCCCTCAATTTTTCCAGATGAGCACATCTGGTAATTTTATACTTATGCAATCTATTCCCCAGTCCATTGTTTCAGCAAATATCTGTACCATAATGAAGTTCTGCTACCCATTTCTTTTTTTATAATATTTTTTTTATTAATTTAACATATTTACTATATATACACAGAAAGGAAGAAATTCAACATCACATATTGTTATACAGTGATAGGAATACATGCAATCATCAGGGTAATCTTATACAGTTTTCACATTAGGCGTCTTGGTATTTCAATAGCAATATTTCAAGGTTATCACAACCACTAAAAGCCTTACTATGATTTAGACATTGTATTCTGATCACTTCTTTTTCAGTTTTACATAGTATTGCTGTTAAATTTAAAAATTATTTGAATGTAGCAACTGAGTTTGATTTCCAGTTTTTTGTAATAACTTTTCTAGCAACTGCCAAGACAGCCCAACATTTTTTTTAATTTATTTATTTATTTATTTTTGCTGTTTGGCTTTTACTGATACAGAAGTTGAACATTCATTAGTATTACTGATCTAGTTAAAAAAAACAATTATCAGACCACATCCCTTTAAAAAAACATACTTATCTCTTCCCAATATACATTTAATCTTTCACAATCCATAAACAATTATGTCCAATCTGCTTTTACATCTTTACTATGTCTCCAACAAACAGAGGGAGTCATTTTACTAAATTTAGAGATTTACATTCTATGTATATATTTCCACATAAAACTTTCTAGTTCATACCTGAAGAAGTTTGACTAAATTACTTAAGTAACAAAGTTGTATTCTTACCATGTGTTGAATCACTCAATCCACTACTATCTAAAAAGTTCCAGAATTTCTATCAAAATTATTATTATAGTTTATAATTAACTTATATAATTTGGTCAAGCTTCACTTGTAGTTCAATCTAACTTTAATGATAGCATTCATATATTCATATAATGGGGGGTAGTGTTCTGTTCATTTTCACTCATATTATCTACAGTACAAATTCATTTAGTTTCTTACTGATGGATAATATTAACTGGTTAGCAGATTCATCTAACTTATATTCTTTTATTAAATATTGTGGAGACTTAGCTTTTCATTTTTCAAAGCAATCAGACCATAATACTAATCCATTCCTCATTAGTAAATTAATTTTAACATTGTTCTGAGCTTCCTTAAATCTAGAGGTGTGTGCAATGGGAAAGTACAAAAATTTCCATTTTGATATTAATAGAGTTTTAAAAAAAAATTAACTGTTTTAAGAATTGATTTCATATATGCAGTCTGAACATTGAAATTAATTTCATTTTAAGGTAAATGTTATTAACCAGATGAAAGGATTGTTATGTATTTCTATTTTATCATATTTAATAAACTTATAAGAATTTAGTATAATCTGCTCTTGGATGATTTTCCATTGACTAGTGTAAGTTGAGGCTATTCAGGGTATAATGGAGTTAAAATTTGCAGCAATAGAATAAGATTCTACATCTGGGAAGCTAAAAACCACCATACTCCCATAATCTTACGTGATTTCTGTAAGCATTTCTCGTCTTTTTACAATACTGTAAGAATGAAGTTAACATTTATTCATTTTCTTTAAAAAGTTTTTGCTAGATGTTAAAGCTATTGAATGCAATATATATATATATATATATATATATATATATATATATATATGTATTCCATTTTTTAATAAGAAATAATTCTTCAATTATTTTTTCAAAATTGCTATCAATAATCTTACTCACATCTTAATTGGTTCATAGGTGTTTACTAAGCTAATGACCACAAGGGCCTTTTTAAGCCTAGCCATGCATCCCAAATCTTTGACAAGTTCTGATACCCTTGATAAGTATAAGCATGGGCCTGGGAGATTAACCATTTACAGGTTACCTGTGTCCATTAGAGACATAGGTGCCAAACCAGGGATGAATTTCTGGTTTCTCATCAAATTGTCCAAGTTGCACTTGAGCAGGGTTAGGGAGGAACTCTGCTTTACATGGATGGGGAGCCTATTCCATAGACTTGATAGTCTCTGTGATACATGCCTATCTCTCCAGCAGGTCTTATTTATATCACAGACAAGGTTTATGTCTTTAGAATGGGTAATTCTGGTGATATCTGTTTTGTGGATATGCAGGAGGTTCATCAGAGTGAGGTCTGACAATATCCTGTATGCCAAGTGTAGATCACCCCTCAAAAGCCTGTAGGAGACAGAACACAGAGATAGGGCCTTGAGGCAGTCTGCATAATACATTTTACTTATACCCTGTATTCTTTTAGTGAGGAACCTCTGTGGATGTTCCAGTTGTTGGATATGCCTGGTTAGGTGCATACCGAAAGGGGCATTGTACTCAATGATAGGTCTGATGAATGCCAAATGCAATGGAACAATGATTTCCTTGGACTTAGATGCCATACCTTTGTTTATAAGTTGCTCAACATAGAATGATTTCCTCACCACTGTAGACACATGATGGTCAAAGGCTAGATTGCTATCTATGTGTGTGTCCCTAAGTCCCTGACTACTGGGTCAGCTCTAAGGGGTGTTTTGTCAATATGATAGTTACGAGGGATGGATGACTTCACAAAGGATACTATTACGCATTTCTTGGCATTTAGTTTTAGTCCATGGCTCTGACACCAGTGTTTGCCTGTGTCAGCCCCTCCTTAGATTTATCTTTAAACTTACTATCTAGTAATTTATTTAACACTAAAGTTTCAGTTTTATTATTATTAAATTTCAGCAACAATACGTCTTAAAACTTGTCAATTTTCTCTTCTATTTCTTCATTTCAATAATTTAAATCCCCCAGAGTCAGTAAAATATCATCTGCAAAAAGCTGTATTTTAGCTTGACAATCTCTGTTAATTGAGAATCCATCAGTTTTTTTCATTGCTTCTTATACTATTAGCTAAGGCTTCGATATCTAATGCAAATAATAGAGGGACAAGGGACATCCTTGCTTTGTGCCTTTGTTTAAAGTGAATCCTTGAGAAATGTAAGATCCAATTTTAACATATGCATTGAAGTCTGTATCCAGTTCTTTTAATATTCCAATAAGCTGTTCTGGAAATGCAAACGCTTCTAAAATTTTAAACGAGTAGTTAACCTGAAAAGCTGTTGACTAACCGAAAACCACACAAAAGAACCAACAATCTAAAAAATGCCTCGGCACTGGCTTCCCACCTAAACTTGACAAACTTCAAATACAAGTATATCCAAAAGTGAATTTATTGATTGAACACTTTTGTCTCATAATAGAGACTTCATCAGAATAACAAATGAATGTCCAACACTTTATTTATAATGATGTACAAACTGTATCATTTCCTGTTACATCAAATTCTTACCTAATATCATTAAAATAAAATAAAATAACCACACTAAATAAAAATTAATTTACAATAATAATCACACCAAACCACCATACACTTAATGCCTAAAAAAGTCATTATAATTAGTTCATATTTTTTTTGTTAATAAAAGGTTATGAATCTAACAAATGAAATAATTTATGCTAATTCATACTTATGTGTGCGTGTTCATGTAGACTTTAATATTGTTGCAAATTAAAGCAATCATAAAATTACAATTTAGCTGCTCTCATTTTCAAAACTGGACCTAGGGAAAATTGACTATTAAGACCTGGGTGAACATGTGCATTCAGGAGTAACTGCCAGAATAGTTTCCAATATTCAAACGTCTCCCATTGCCCACCACATGGGTTAGGGTCAACCCATTCCAATACCCAAAAAAAGGAAACTACTGTGTGCACAGTTCTGACAATATAAAATGTTGGTTTCAACCATCTTCTTGGTTTCATAACAGTGATCATAAATCCTAGCTTTTAAAGTTTTTTCGGTTTTCCCATGACAACAAGCTAGGTACACAACCCCTCTGAAAGTGCAATTAAAATGCCTGTTGGTCTTAAGGGTAATCCCAATACTAGGACGTACCAGTTCCTCACAATGAGCTATATCTTTACACTGGTTGCACATGCCACATTTGCATGTTCCTTTGTTCCTATGACAGTTAATAGCCAATTTCTCTTTGGTGTCTTTTTCCAAAATATTCTTAATATTATGTCCCCTTTTGTAACAGAAGACTAGTGGGTTAGAAAGAATATTTTAACTGTTGGGAATGTTTGAAAAAAGATCCCAATATTTTGCAACAATGTTTTGAATATTAACTGTGTCCTGATTAAATTTCAATGTGAGGGACCTATTATAGTTGATTTCTTCCATCCCAACTTCACTCATTATAATTTATATTCGGTGTAACCTTGTTCCAGGAAAAGCACTTCAATATAACTTAACTCTCCGCCACAAGATCTTCATATATAGACATCAAGCAGGCAGCTCAAACCATCTGCCCCTTTACTATATTCCTCTTCTGATGGAACGGATGGTTACTATTAAACAAATAAAAATCTGAAAAATTCTCTTTTCTGTAAAGCTTGGATATGAACCTACTATTGTTCAAATTCTTAATCAAGATAACATCGAAGTAGTGAATTTCATCACATCCAATGTTACAGATAAATTTCAAGAAATCAGTTGTAGTGTTAATATAACCAATACATTCATCCAGTTCATCCTTTGTTCCCATTACATATTACAAAAATATCATCCAAAAAATGCAGATACAGGACAATGGATCTAAAGTATTCAGATCTGAACACAAAAATTTTCTCCCAGCATAATAACACAGTATTGGAAATCAAAGGGGCACAAGTGGTCCCCATGGCTACCCCACTCATTTGTTTATAATACTCCCCATCAAAATACATCAAATTATTGGCCAATACCAATTCTAAACATTTTATTACCAATTTTAAATACTGGTGTTCAAAAATTCACACCCAGTTAAAACATTTTCACACCATTGTAATCCAAGAGAGTGAGGAATAACAGAAAACAACTTTTGACATTGATAGTTGCCAATTGTAGAACAAGTAAAGTGATACAACTCACTGGATAAATGTCCTAAAACACACAAACAGTCCCCCAAATAAATCAATAAATAAAAAATTAAACATATAACTGAACAAAATTGGTTCATTCTCTCTTCTGATGAAAAAATAAAGAAAGTAGTTGGTGCCAAGCCCAGGTTTCAGTTTAAGAACAAGAAGAACTTGAAGCGTCTTCTTTGCTATTAAAGTAACAGGGGGGATTCTAAGCATCAAGTTGGAACATTACCTTGTGGTAGGTGTAATTACTGTCACGTATTGCTAAGAAGTTTTAATTCTTGCCATCTAGTAACTAAAGAGTGGTTCGAATTTGTCATATCTGCCACTTGTAATACTCCATGTGTGGTCTATCTTGCTTTATGTAATTCTTGTTCCTCATTTTATGTTGGAAAAACTGTTCATACACTATGTGAATGCATAAGGGAACATTTAAATGCCATTAGAAATAAGGATGCTGAAAGAAGTGCTCTAGTGAAACATGTCACTGATAAAGGAGCTGATCATTCCTTTGTTTTTTTGGTTATTGGTATTAATAATACTAATCCATGCTTGGGTGACCTTAATAATTTTTTGGAGCAATGTGAAACCTGGTGGATTATTAGACTACATGCAGATAAGTCCTCTGGGCTTAATGTAAATGTGTCTTTAAAACCATATTTACAAGCACGACCAATTAGATAGATTCCATGACTGTTTTAATGAAATGTTCAGACACTTTTGTATCTTTATATTTTGTACTTTTATTTGTTTATGATTCATCTTGTTTTATTGATTGTTTATGCTTTGACAGTTTTTATTTGATTGAATTCCATGTTGTTTTTAGAAATGTAAGTAATCAACATTAAATATTACTTATGTATGATACTTTTCTGTGATTGGTTGAATTGATGCTGTAACAGATGAGCTTGTATTATATAAGGATTTATTTGGTGATTTTAAATGGTCTGATGAAGCACCTTTAAATGGGTGTGAAAGCGCTTACCTACTAATAAAATTCCTATATGTTCTATCTGTCTTATTTCATCCTATACACTTTTTATTTATTTGTTTATTTGTGGGATTGATGGTTACCAACAGATAATGGATTTGAAAAAAATCCTTGGCTACCTCACCCAAATAGTCTTATGAATCTACTAATATATCATTGTATAATCCAGGAAATGGTTTGAGTTTCCTATTCACAAACACAGCAAGGTGGTGGGTTTTGGAATCAGCAGCAGCTACTATAGATCTAAAAGGCAGATCCATAACATTTTTTGCATATCTCAGATATACCAAAAATAGATGGAATGATTGGTTTTGGTACCATAAGGAAATCATAGAAGTTCTTATCTGTAATACCTTGCAAGAAATCATCTTCTAAAATCATATAAAATTTCCTATAAGCCATATGTATTTCATTCCTTGAAACCTGGATATACTTAGAATCATTATTTAACAATCCCAGATTTTAGCTGCATAATTCCAGTATTCCATAATAACCACCCTACCCCCCTTATCCAGTTTCATAAACCTGATGTCTTTGCACTAATTTCCCTCAATACTTTCCTCTCTTCAGGGTTTAAATTGGAAACCCTCAATTTCTTTTTCATAGCATATTGTCTAATATCTCGACTAATGCTTCAAAATTGGAGAGCTTGGGGTGTAAAGGGGGATTAAATATGCTGTTCTTCCAAAATAAAGAAATTAGTTCACCTTTCCCATTGTTGTCATATATGAGTTCTATATTAATCTTCTGCAAAAACAATTTAATATCGATAAGGACCTCACTTATTTCAGTTCTGGCAGTGGGAACAAAAGTGAACGCTTTTTGAAAGATAGAAAAGTGGTTCAAATTTAATTACAAACTACTGTAATTCAACACTTTAAAATGATTAAAAGAAGAAACAACCCCATCTATGTTTATCTCATCAGACAGCTGACCACCAATATGGTGGTCAGTTGTGAGATTCAGTTTGTCCTTCTCCTTCTCTGACCCCTCCCCTTGGGGAATCCTGAATCTTCTCTCATACTCCATATGTATTTGTTCCCGGTCATCTGCCAATTCTTCAAGCTGTTTGATCTCCTCAGGGGGGAGCTCTAAAGGATCTTGGAGGTTAAATATTGATTCACAAACCTGGGGTTTACCATTAGTATCAATTTGCCTACAAATATTATTACCCAAGGCAGGCCCATTGTATTCAAAATTATCAGAATTAATAAAAGTGTTACCATAAGGGTCACCCTTAAGAACCTTATATTTGATGCAGGTAGGCCTACCTTCAAAACATTCTTGCCTGTCTCAATGCAGTTTACCTATTTCCATTTTTTTCATCCCCTTTAAAACAGTAACATTTTTTTATGTTCATTTAAAGTAAGCGATAAATCATTTTATACAGAAGTATTCAAAACTATAATCTCATTATATAAAGTATCCAACACCTTCTCATTGTTCTTAATAATTGCTTTCATGATATCAAGTCCACACTTGTTAAAAATCTCAATCAGTTCTCTGTGGAAATCAGAGCCCAGCTCAACATCATTAGGATACTTACAAGTTCTAAGTACCCTAGGGACTTGTTTTTTAACAATACTCTCTTTCAGGACTGCATTATCTAATATAAGAGCCCTGTATTTTAGCATCTTATTTTTGAGTTTATGTAACATACTTTGATATGAACCAGCATTGGCTCCATGAATATCAAAATCATTTAACCAAGTCTTAATATCCATTTAATGATATTTAGAAAATATGCTGTTCCAACTACTGTCAGACAATTCCATAAATAAAATGACTCCATTGTTGTTGGATGGTGAAACTCTCACATTGCCTGTCCATTGAATAGATGTAAACTGTTAGCCAATTACCTGTCACTGAGAAAAGGGCTCTTCTTGAAGCTCATTAGGGATTTAAAAGCAGGGAATTGGTATACCAGTTTCCTCTTTTTGTCCAGCATAATCACCTATTGCAGTTTCTCATAATGTATTATTTTGTGAAAAGAGATTGATTAGTTTAATAAGTTCCCTAATAACTGCCCTTTTTGCTTGGAGAACATCACATTATTTTCCCCATAGTAGGTTGCCATAACACCAGCAGCCACACACACGCGCGCACACACACACACACACACACACACACACACACACACACACACACACACACACACACACACACACACACACAGACACACACAAAATTAACCAGAAAAGATGTTGGCTGACCAAAAGCCACACAAAAGAACCAATGATCTAATAAATGCCTTGGTAATGGCTTCCAACATAAGCTTGACAAACTTCAAATATAAGTATACCAAAAATGAATTTATTGATGGAACACTTTCATCTCATAATAGAGACTTCATCAGAATAAAAAACAAATTTCCAGTGCTTTATTTATAGTGATGGACAAACTACATTTCCTGTTACATCAAATTCTTACCTAATATTAAAATTAAAATAAAATAAAATAACCTCACTAAAGGAAAATTAATTTACAATAATACTCACACCAAACCACCATGAACATAAAGCCTAAAAAATAGTCATTATAGTTAGTTCATATTTTGTTTGGACAGAAAGATGGTTGATACAAGATGGGGTGGAAAATCTGAAGCTGAGAGAGGAGAATCTGGTGGGATAATTCGAGCCAGTTTAGGTGTTTAAAGAGAGACAGTGATGAGATCTATAGGTCTGATTTGCAGCAAATCTGGCCACTTTGTTACAGGTATTCTCAAGCATAGTTAAGAGAGAGAGAAAGGTTTGGTGGTTGGGGAGGATCTGAGAGCTGTACAATAGGCTTGGTAAGAGATAGGCATGAGAGAGGGAGACTTCAGCTTTGTTAGATAAGAATTTTTTATTTCTATATGAGAGGCCAAGTTTTGATGGGTTTTCTTAATACAATTACTACTGGTAGCTGTTGGTATAGTGCTATAAATGAAGACTAATAAACACAAAATATGATTGCACAAGGAGCCAAGGAGTTCTATGTAAAATAAAACCATGTCCACTAAAATAAGTAAACTTCAATAACAAAGATTAAGCACTTTCATCCATTTAAGTTGGACTTCATCAGAATCTAAATTATTAACATCTTCTTCTTCTTTCAGCTTTTCCCGATTAGGGGTCACCACAGTGGATCACCTGTCCGCTCCTGATTGGCAGTGGAGTTTTACGCTGTCGAGTTGCCAGCCTGGCACCCAACCTTCTCTAAATTATTAACATGTAAATCGAATTTCAGTTGGTCATCAATCATGACTCCGAGAAGTTTTGTGCTGTGTTCAACTATAATAGGAGTTTTATTTAGGGAGTGGATAGCAAAAGTGGATTTAAAGTTATTTAGGTTTTTGGGAAGAAAAAGTAAGAGTTTGTTTTTGGGGGGTTCAGAATTAGCTGATTGTTAGAGAGCCAAGTTTCAGTGGAGTTGAATGATTTCTGGATAATAGAATTTAAGTCACAGTCAGTCTGCTATGGTGATGACTGTCGAGTCATCAGCATACTTGACAAGGGATGAGTGAGGGCAAGAGGTATGGAGAAGATTATTAAAGATACTGAAGAGTAATGGACCAAGACTAGATCCTTGGGGGACACCCATTTTGTTAGGGAGAGGAGGAGAGAGAGCAGAGAGACATTTTACCAATTGTAGTCAGTCTGTGAGGTAACTAGTAAACCAGGCTATGATAGAGATGGTGAAATTAAGATTACTGACTTTTTCCAGGAGAAGGGAATGACAGACTGTATCAAATGCTTTTGAGAGATCTAGGAATAGGCATAACAATAATTTATTGTTATCTCTGGACACAGAAATAGCATTAATAAAGGATAGGAGGGTGATTGTGGTGCTGTGTTGTGGAAGAAAGCCATGCTGTGTGACGGTGAGCAAATTTTCTTGAAGTATGTGTTCCATGACTTGGTTATGCATGCATTTTTCTAATATTTTAGAAAGAGATTGTAGGATGGCTATGAGTCTGAAATTGGAGATTTCTGTGGAGTTTCTTCCTTTGTGTATACGTAGGGTATAGAATTCTTTGCAGATGGAGGGAACTTTTGATTTAGAGATGGAACGATTTATCAGTATAGAGATTGGGAGGGCATAGATTTTCTGCTGCTGGAGGTAGATTATCAGCAGTTGTAGAGCAGAGTTTTAGTTTGCAAAGCAGAGATTTAATATAGTTGGTAGGTATTGGTTTTAGGGAAAATATGTTGGTGGATTTCTGACAAGAGGAAAGGTCTGGTAGATTTTTAGTGTCATTTGGTTCTTGTGTATTGCAGTTTCTTGATTGACTGTTACTTTTTTATATTCATCTGTTTATTCTGTTTTACTGTTTCATGGTGGGCTTTTTGAAGCCCCCAGTCAACTCTTTCTTCTTCATTTGGTTATTACCACAAATAATAAGGGCACATTTTCTTGTGTTACATGTAAATTATGTAGGTGTATGAGTAGTAGCCCCTATGTTTTGTATATAATTTCTGGAAGAATGTAAGGGGCTCAGAACAGTTGTACATGTAAGTCCCAAAATGTAATATATGTGTCTTTATGTGGTTGTTGAAGCTCATTATATGTAGGAAAAACTAGTAGGAAAAATACAGGAGAGGATTAAAGAGCATTTATATTCTATAAAGAGAAAATAAGTCTATAATGTGTTACACACATAGCACACAGTATATTGGATACAAAAAGGTTTTATTTTTCATATTCAATTAAGTCTTAGATAAATGGGGAGGTGATTTAGATTTAGTACTGGATGTAAAGGAATTACATTGGCAGACTGAATTGACTGCTAGTTTATGTCCTGATTTAAATGAAGTTCATAGGTTCATAGGTTCATAGGTTCATACTAGGCTATCTGCCCTAGGGCATTTATAAGCCTAGCCAGAGTGTGTGTGGCTTTCACCACCCCTTAGGATGAGAATACTATACCCATTAGTTTGCTGTGCCTCTGTCCAGCAGTGATACAGAGATGATTCCCGGGGTAAACCTACGATCTCCCATCCACTCGTCAAGATTTCTCTTGAACAGAGTCAGTGAGGGGCTCTGCCTCACATGGACTGGGATTCTGTTCCATAGTGTAGGGAGTCTCTGGGTGATGAATCTGTCCCTCCAGCACGTCCTATTTATATCCGTGTTGAGGTTTAAGTCTCTTGCTCTCGTGGCTCTGGTGGATTTGGATTATTTGAGGTGGAGCATGTCCATTAATTCCGGGTTGGACATGGCCTTGTATGTCAGGCACAGATCACCTCTGAGCAGACGGTATGCGACTGAATAGAGCTGGAGTTTCTTCAGTCGGGCATCGATGACATATGTTTGAGCCTTTATCCTTTTGGTGAGGAACTTTTGGGGTCTTTCCAACTGCTGCAGGTGTCGGGTAAGGTACATTCTGAATGGGGCGTTGTACTCAATCATTGGTCTGATAAGTGAAGAGTACAGGGGTACAATGACCTCTCCTGATCTGGATGTGAATCCCTTCATGATCAGGTGGGCAATGTAGAAGGTCTTCCTAACCACTTTGCCAATGTGAGTGTCAAAAGAGAGGTTACTGTCAACTTGGGTCCCCAGGTCCCTGATAACTTCTTCCGTGTTTAATGGATTACCACCTATGTGGTAATTAGGTTACCTTGTTTTTCCCAAAGGGTATGACTATACATTTTTGGCATTTAGCTTAAGGCCATGGCTCTGGCACCAGTTATCCATTTCTATGAGACCTCTCTGGAGGATGTCTGTGTCTGATGGAGTGTCAATTATGGTGCCCAGTTTGCAGTCATCTGCAAATTTTGTCAGCCACAATCCCCTATGTTTGCCTGCACTTCAGAAAAATAAATGCCGAACAAGAGGGGTCCAGGACTGAGCCCTGTGGGACACCGCGACCGGCTTAGAGTCTGACATGGCACCAGCAACTCTAACCCTGTGTGTTCTGTCCTTGAGCCAGTTTGCAACCCATCTTGTGACATATGGGTTTACATCTAAGCTGGTGAGCTTTTCTATGATGCCCGAGTGGGGTATTGTGTAACGCTTTTGCTAGGTCAAGGTAGGCTGTGTGAACTGCCTTACCCTCATCAATGGCCTTAGTGACTGTTTGAAAGTCGACCAAGTTCAAGAGGCAGGATCTGCCCTTGACAAAGCCAAATTGGGTAGGATCCAGTGTCTGTAGGTCCCCAATGTCTTTATTTATGAGTTCCATTATGATCCTCTCCATAGCTTTGCAGACAAGGCTCGTCAAGCTTATGGGGTGGTAATTTCCAGGGTCCGTAGAAGCACCGCCTTTGTGGAGTGAGACCACAGTTGCCGTACGCCATTCTCTGGCACGTGATCCTGTAGTAAGGCTAAGATTAAACAGCAGCCTTATGTGTGGGTTTAGTTCCTCATTGAGTTTGTGTAGCACACAGCCGGGGACACCGTCCGGTCCCATTGATGCTGTGTTTTTTGCTTTAGAGAGAGCAGCTCTCACCTGGGCATCTGAGATGTTTGGGAGGCTAGACTCTGGTGGGATAGATATTTCTCCTTTTGGGGGGGAGTCTGTCTGCCAGTATGTTGGCAATGTCTGTGGGTTCAGTGATTTTTTTGTCATTTTGGACTAATTCTGAGCATATCTGGGAGTTTCCACCCAGGTTTCTAACATAGCTAAAGAAGGCCTTATGATTGTCTTTTGTGTCATTAGCGATTTTTCTCTCAAAGTTGGCCTTGGATGATTTTATGAGTGATCGTAGTTTTTGCTAGTATTGATCAGAGATGCCTTCCCTTTTAGGGATTTTGCTCTGTCATGTAGTAGCTTTCTCCTCTTGTTGTAGAGTTTGTTTATGGCTGGGGTCCACCAGACTGGGCACCTGCCTTTGGTGGAAAGGGTCTTGATTTTATTAGGGATTGCTTGATCCATACATTCCTGGAGGTGCTCGTAGAAGGCATTTGTAAGGGTTTCAGCAGCGTGGGTTGTGGTTTCCACTGGCTCGGGGCCTTGAAGGATACCACTCCAGTCTTAAGAAGTGTGAAGTTTGCTTTTGAGAAGTTCTTCACTGTGGTCTTTTGCTGGGGTGGGGCGGGATGTGGATCTCCAGTGAGATTAATTTATGGTCTGATCTCACCAATGAGGGATATACTTCTGGTGTGGAGCATTTTGTCCCCATGTTTGTGATGATCAGGTCTAGTATATTTTCTCCTCTTGTGGGAATGGTGACTAGTTGTTCCATAGCATTTGAGTTTATGAACTCCAGGAACCTTTGGGCTAGGGTGTTGGGGCTTGAGTAATGTTCCCAGTCTATGTTTGGGTAGTTGAAGTCACCCAATATGATGGTGTTTGGAGAGACATTCATACTTTCCAGTGTCTTCAGGAAGGCTGTGTGGGTTTCCTGAGTTTGAGAAGGTGGTCTGTAGCATGTTACAAACTGTAGGGCAGTTTTACCTATGGTTAATTGCACCTGGATGGTCTCCGATGCTGTTGCCACTAACCTGGAGGTGTGGGTATCCTTTATGAATATGGATACTCCCCCTCCTTTTGTGGTTCGGTCCAGATTTTGGGGCCGGAACGCATGATATGAGGTATAACATTTCTATTAAACCAGCTTTAAAATCCAGGGCACTGAAATATAACACTGGCACTTTCAATGTTTAATGAGTATGTGATTTGACTATTAATTGCTTAACTGTTTGTAATTTGTGATATATATAATGGTAGTACTAATGCAAATTAAGTTACAGGATGAAGTCCATTTTTTAGGTACTGGACAAAGGAGCTAGACTCCATGTTCCAGTATCTGTTTTGTAATATATCCATCCATCCAGAACTTCTTTTTACATATTTCCACATGGGGTCAGAGTATCATTTCAACAGTGACAATCATCTAGAGCCAAGGATCACACCTCCAGGTGGCTAGCCCTGTTGTTTTCACATACTACACACGCACATGTGCACACTCACCAATTTTGAGTGTCCAATCCACCTACTGAATGTCTTGGGAATGTGGGAGGAAACAGGAGCACCCAGAGGAAACCAACAGGAACACAGGGAGAGCATGCAGGCTATGCACAGAAGGTACCCCAGCTGAGAATCAAACAGGAGAACCTCTTGCTGTGACGTGACAGCACTAGCCTCTGTCCACTGTGCCACCGTAAATAATATATACAACTTCAGGATAAACATGAAAAATATTCTAATGTCTCACAGCACCCTTAATATCACTAGAATTAACTGTATAAAGCAAATAGATTTAGATAGATACAGATACATATATATATATATATATAGATATAGATATAGATATAGATATAGATATAGATATAGATATAGATGCACAGCTATATAGTCCAGCAAGAAATACAAGGAAATACTACTGTAGGTATAAAAGATATAGCATGTACTTGTAGCAAGAATATAGGTGTATATCCCTTGCATACCATTGTAGATATATTTGCAAATGCATATAAGAAATCTGCATTGTAGTTAAAGATTTCTACCTATAAAAATATTAATTTTGTAAATATGTTAAATCTGTTAAGGTGCTAAAATAGCATGCATATCCATCCATCCATCCATCCATGCATCCATCCATCCATCCATCCATCCATCCATCCATCCATCCATCCATCCACAATTCCCTTTTTCCCATTTTTGCACATAAGGTTGGCATGACCATCATCTAGAGTCAATGCTCTCTCCACCAGGTGGCTAGCCCGCCATGATTGTACTTCCATACCATACACACGCATGCACACTCACACCTATGGCGAATCATGTTAATAGTGAGTAACAGCATATCTCCTATTTAAATAAATAATATGGATACATGTACATTATAAATAGTAGTTGTAATTTCCAGATAACAATGCCCATTACACCCCAATATAGAGAATGTGCTGTACACCACAACGTATAAAATATAAATATATAAATATAAGTAAATATAAATATATAAAATATATACAGAAGAAATGCATATAACATGTTATAAATAAACAACTGGCTAAAGATCCAAGGAAATAAAAGAAATGTATTATCTCTAGTGCCTCGGCCACAAGACCTTCAAGGAGTATTTTTTTGTAGTTGTTATTATGTAATATGTTATAGAATTGCATTATTTTTTGACATGGTCCAATTTAGTATCAGGGCCATAGCTATTAATCTCAGCTTCAAATATCTCTTCTCCAAATCTCTACTTACAAATATGCTAGCTTTTTACCCAAATATAGATTCAATGAACATGTTGCTTGGGTGGCACACAACCACAAATGGAGGGAAGTGACCATAGCATCCAAGGAACTGATAGGTAGGGTTTCCAACAAGCCAGGACATACACTTTTGTAGCATCCTGAACCACCACCTGTAGGCACCAGCCAGCTAACTACAGGGACACACTTGACTAACTGTAAAGGAATTGGGATTTTTTGTCTACTGAAAAGGATTTGGCGTAGAATAATTTTCTATTTTTCACCTGTGTTTTTCAATTGAATGTTTACTTGCTTGATTCTTGTTTCTGGTTTATTATCCAATTACTAAATTAGCTTACCGTCAGAGAGATCTGAAGGAGCTCACTAGCAATGAGGTAAAGTGTTCGTTCTGTCAGCATTTAATGTCACAGAAAACACCTCTCTCCCATTCAAACTCTAGTACTATGACTATGAGAGCCCAGTAAAAGACAGCACAATCCTCATAGCACAAATATTATTGGAACATTCTGATGTGAGATGCCCTGTAAAAAGGGCACCAACCAATCCCTATTGCTCCATAAAAGACTTATCTCCTTGCTTACTTTCTGTAAGAAGAGAAAAGAAAGAAACTGATGATTTTTCATAAATAATGACTTGAAACAAATCTATATTTTAGTGTGCAATTATTAAAGCTTTTAAAAACAAGGGGTACTAGGGACAGAGGACAGTCCAGGACTGTACATGAAAATTACATGAATTTCTTCGACCAATGACACACACACACACACACACACACACACACACACACACACACACACACACACACACACACACACACACACCTACATGCAAATGAGGTGAATGTTTAATACCAATCACAAACTTACACAGAAACACACATCCTCACTATGAGTCCAGTCAAGTCAACTGACTAGCTTATGCCCCACCCCCACTATAGGATTTAAAAACTACTGTTTGATCTGAAGAAGTCTTGTAATTGATAAACTCGTTTGTCACAATTACTTTTAATAAAGATCTGAAAAAGGAGTCTTCTTTGCTGTGGAGTTTTCTTTTAAACTTGTACTCAGGAAGCTTATGCTCCTCATTCAGAATTGAATGTCTGGGCATTATCTTTCATCTGACGTCTACTATCTGTCATATCCTACTTCCACTTTTAGTTTTGTCTTGGTGGACTACTATGATAACCCACTAGGTTTGGATTTCTAAGCTCTGGGTTTCTACATTCCAGGTGACTATTTGATGTATATATGTATATATATATATATATATATATATATATATATATATATATATATATATATATAAAAGAATACCAACCACACTGAATTCTAAGTGCTGCTTTAAATTCTTTCAATCTTGCTCATCATGTTTTCATCTTTGTATAGTCTACTTTAAACACTCCTGCCATTTTGCCAAAAATTATGTCAGTAAATGCTTATGCCATAATGGCATCAGTTATATGTAGCCTTTTGTTTGTTTACAAAAGATTCACCTTCATGATGAAAAGGCAAAATTAAAAAGAAATATGCTTGGACACAAATTTTATTTTTCAGATTTTTCAGATCTTTATTGAAAGTAATCGTGATGAGAGCATTTATTAATTGCAAGACTTTTTCTGATCAAGCAGTAGTTTTTAAATCCTATAGTGGGTGTGGGGCATAAGCTAGTCAGTTGGCTTGACTGGACTCATAGTGACGGGTGTGTTTCTGTGTAAGTGTGTAATTGGTGGAAAAATCCCCCTCATTTGCATGTAGATGTGTGTGTGTGTGTGTGTGTGTGTGTGTGTGTGTGTGTGTGTGTGTGTGTGTGTGTGTGTGTGTGTGTGTGTGTGTGTGTGTGTGTGTGTGTGTGTCTGTGTGTGTGTGTGTGTGTGTGTGTACAGTATGTGAAACTCAAATATCCAAATGTGTGTGTCAGCTACTTGGAACAGGGACACAGAGCTCCAAAGTGGTCACTGTACAGTTTTAGGTGGGTCTGGAGAGAGAAGGAGAGTCCAGCCCCAGGTCTGGAGCTCTGTGTCCCTCTTCCAATTGTGCTTGGTACAGGGAGTTACAATTGAAAATCTGTATGAATCCATATTTTGTCTTAGTGACCATCCCTCTCCCCGGAGTCAGTGTTGAGGTTTGAGTCTCCTTGATTGCTGGCCTGGAGTAGGGACCTATCACAACCACAACCACCACTAATAAGTTAAAACAAAGCTACAACAAAACTCGGAAATCTGCAACTGGGATGGCGTCAGGTTTCACCACTGTGAAGCTCTGCTCTGCATACAGCCTACTGCCTTGAACTCCACCATCATTTAAATCTGGTTATTCTTTAGTTAGGACTCAATAAAGGTCTGGAATGGTATATCCAGTCTTGCAGTCTTAACTCTGTTGTCTCCTTGACACATGTGCCATCTTCATGACTCAGCTTTTTTATTCATGTTTAAAGAAAGATATAGAACAAGCTCTCTAAAATTAAACAACCAAAATTCTTCCAAGCTAACCTTCAAGAAGGCCTTCAACTTAATCCTTCTGAAAAATAGCCTGTAACTGTTGCATCACATGATTTACATTCTATCATTAATTTTTCTCCATGCTCCCAGCTTTTCCTTCTGTTTGAATATTCTCCCCTCCCTCCCTCCTGCCTAAATGACCTCCCTCCCTCCTGCCTAAATGACCTCCCTTCTTCATCCTTCCAGCTGTGGCCCTTCCTCTAATTTCCTTCACCTCCATCTTCACCTTCTTCCTGTTTCTTTTTTCTCATTCTTTCTTTCCTTTTCTGTCATCTGCTCCCGTTGCTGTTCACTCCCTTTGCTCTCTTTCCCTTCAATGTTCCCTTCCAGAGCCTCCCATCCTGTTTCTGCCCTTTTTCCCAGTTCCTTGAATTAACATTTTGCATAATCTGACTATTCTGTGGTAAAAGTTGTAAATAGCTCTTAACATGTTCCTTACACAATGTTTGGATCACATATCTGTTTACACTTGCTAATAAATATATAAATTTGTCTCAGCAGTACATTAATCATAACACTAATATCAGTACAGTCAGTATTATTGTTATATGATATCACTGAATATCTTATCTTTTGGCTAATATGTATTCTGATTTTTTTTTTTTATTTGAACTGAGTTTATAGAGCATTATTTCATGTAAGCAGACTCAGTCAAGATGGAACATCCTGGTTGACACAGATTAGATAGACGTGCATTATTACACAGTCTTCTAAAATCCTCCTTTCTTTACTTGCACAGAGCCAAAAACTGCATCAAGAGATGAGACTAGACCTCTAAACTCCTTTCCACTTCATTCTAAAGACAAAAGTCCATGTAGTATTCTGGAAACTGTAAGAAGCAATCTCAGCACTGGTGATTCTGTACCACTAGTAAGTGAATTGCATCTAATTTCTATTTAGTGCTATGTATTTTCTCCAATGTCTTCAGTGAAAACAAACTGATTTACTTGTGAGTCAGTTAGATTGCAGACAAGACCCTGCATTATTCAGTGTGTGGTTTGAATTATGTTTATTTTAGCTGATGCTGTATAACATTAATGTTTTTAAAGGTGTTTGTATGACTTTAATGTCCACTCCAGTGAAGCAGAGCAAGAATTACCTGACTACAACAAAGGAGACCTCAGTATGATGAATGGCTTAGGTGCCTGTTGGGGGTGGGGAGGAAAAGAAGGACAAATCATAAGCCTGTTCACCTCTTTTCAGGGCAAGGAATGGGGAGTGCATGCCTGAGCACAAGCTCCATGGTAATATCTGCCTGGGGATCACACACTGAAAATGGATATTACCCAGCTGGACTTTCCCTGGTAAACAAAGACAATAAATACATAAACAAATAAGCTGTTTCTCTGCAACATTTCAAACAGACAAGAAAGTGCATATTTCAGACTGTCATCTATTACAATGCCTAGAAGCTTACTCTGATTTACAGTTTCAATGACAGTATTATTTACTGACTTTATGGTAAAAAGATTGCTTTTGATTTTGGTAATGTTTTGAGGTAAAAAGCATTAACTTAGTTTTATTGGGGTTGAGGAGGTGGTTTGATTCTTAGAGGAGAAAGATATTTTGGTAATATCTTGGAGCTTATTTATTGTTGATGCTGCACATATTAATGTTGAGTCATCTGTATACTGAACTGAACTAACACAGTGAGTCGAGGTGTTGAGGTCATTAATAAATATATTATATATAAAATAAATAAATATATTATATTAAATATATAGAACAGGACCCAGGATAGAGCTCTGAAGGACACCTGGAGTAACTGGCTGAAAGGATGAGTAGGTTTATTGCCATTTGACGGCTTGTTGCCTTCCAGATAGGTAACTAAGAAACCACAACAAGGAGTATTATGAAAGTCCTACTGAGGTGAGTTGAATGACCAGTTGATGGTGCGAGGCAGTATCAAATGCCTTTGATAAGTTTAAGGACATGGTAGACACAAGCAGATCATTGTTTCTATGTTGGTTTATTATACTGGTAAAATGTAGTAGAGCAGTACTTTGCTGTGCTGGAGTCTAAAGACATGTTGTGTTTCTGAGAACAAATTATTTGAGGTTAGGTATTGCATCAGCTACATATGGATGGATTTTTCTAATATTTTGGAGAGGGGGGAGAGAATTGCTATCGGTCTGTAGTAATTAAACTCTGTAGATGTGCCACCCTTGTGCAGTGGTATGATGTAGGATTTTTTCCGCAGTAATGGGAAATGTCTTTCTGCTATGAACCTATTAAGTAGTATAGACACAGGGAAGGCTATTACTTCTGCAGCCATTTTTAGCTAGTGTGATTGTAGCTGGTCTACAGCTATGAAAGTAGTTTTTAGTTTAAGGATCAACTTCCTTATGAGCTAGGTAGGTTGTTGTTTGTCTTTTAGGCTTTTTCCTGGTAAGGGGTCGCCACAGCGGAACTCCAATCTGCTAATGATTGGCAGTAGATTTTTACAAAACGCCGAGGTGCCAGCTCGATGCCCAACCTTCAACGAAGGCACGCCCATTTACCCACACATGTATTTCGAACGCTACCCAACTGCGGGGAGGACATGCAGACTCCACACAGAAGGCACTCCCAAGCCAAGCCGAGAATTGAACAGGAGAACCTCTTGCTGTGAAGTAACAATGCTACCGCTGTACCACCACGAAATTACTCTTATGAGCAAGGTAGGTAGTGGAGTAAAATCATCTTATTTAACTTAGGTGTTATCTTTGTTGCAAATTAGAATTAGAAAGTGTTAGGAGGGTACTGGCTTGGTTGTGGAGATATAATTTAATAGTTACAGGGGCAAAGGATTAAACCAGGTTGAGAGAGAGTCTTGGGTGGTAAACAAGAGTGGGTGTTACTTTTGGAAGCAATTCTATTGATTGATTTTCTTCTAGAGGGAACTGATGGTATTGGTTTGAAGAATATGTGGGTATTGCTATGGAGGTATAAATGCAGAGTAAGAGGGGGTGGGTGGGAATTGGGGATAGGTTAGGGGAGAAGAGTGAGCCCAATTGTTGGTGAAGGGGAACAAAGTGAGTTAAAAACTTGACAAAGTGACAGAGAAAAAACAGTCAGTGGCAACTTAGACCCAAATCTGCTGAGAGAGATAAGCAAAAGAAACAATGCAGTTTAAAAGGCTTCTGAGCTATTAGATGAAAGCCTTGATTTTGTTGCTCTAGGGCACAGTTTTAGTAGGAGAGTTAGTCCAATATCACCTTGACCTGACTAATGGTGATAGCAGTAAAAATTTGCACTTGACTGAGCAACTGTGTAATGTGATGAGGTTTCTATGGTCTTTGAAATGCAAAGTCCAAAGGCTACCCCAACAACCGCAGATCAGCAAAACAATGAGAAAAAGTTTGCCAACTGTTGTACTTTGAAATAAATGTCTAGCACTATATATATATGATTCGAAAGCATTAATAAATAATTTGAGCTCCAAGCAACAACAGCAACTGTGGCTGCAGCAAAGAAACCTTGAATTTTCTCAGAGCTACACAGACAGGAAATGAGCGAGAGGTTTCATGAATAGCTTGGCATGAGTTCTAATTCCAAAGCCTTACACAACTCAAACATATGTTGCTACAGTTATACCTATTTAAAACCTAAGAACCTAAGGTAAGATATCAACCACAGTAATTTAAAAAGAAAGATGAGCCATAGGTCCTCTAGTGATATCACAGCTCCAGTGCTATATTTTGGCAAGTGACCACACCATCAAGCAAAACGTTATCCAATAAAATGTTTTGAATGAAATAAAAATAAAATATAATATTCATATCTTTTTTTTCAGAGGTCCATTCTTTCACTACTTGTTGATGAGTTATAATTTCTGTTACTGATACATTCTTCTAATACCACATATCAACATAAGGCATTGGCAGATGCCTCTCTAATATAACAAACAATTCAAAGGTGTTTTATAATACAAAGTATAAAACCAAAATGGCACAGTGACACAGCAAGTAGAGTTGATGCCTCACAGTAAAAGTTTTCTAGTTTGATTTTCAACTGGGGTACCCTCTGTGTAGAACCTCTATATCCTCCCCACATAGGTTCATAGGTTTGTAGGTAGGTACTAGGCTATCAGCCCAAGGGCCTAAGTAAGCCTAGCCAACGAGGTTCCTTGGTGTATGCCACCCAAGAAAGTTATTTTCCTGTGCCCCTGTCGAGC
Organism: Protopterus annectens; assembly: GCF_019279795.1. Taxonomy (NCBI): domain Eukaryota; kingdom Metazoa; phylum Chordata; order Ceratodontiformes; family Protopteridae; genus Protopterus; species Protopterus annectens. Next base: position 116,420,372 of record NC_056726.1, on the reverse strand, counting down.
AGAGCCACAGAAGTGATCCCCGGGATGTAGTTCCGATTTCCCATCCACTCATCAAGATTTTTCTTGAAGAGTGCTAATGAGGAACTTTGCTTAACATAGATGGGTAGCTTGTTCCAGAGTATGGGAAGTCTCTGGGCCAGGAATCTATCCCTCCAGCATGTCCTGTTTATTGTGGTGACAAGGTTTAGGTCCCTAGAGCATGTAACTTGGAGGGATTGGGATTTCTTTAGGTGTAGCATGTCCAACAGCTCTGGGTTTGACATAGCTTTATATGTTAGGCAGAGATCGCCTCTGAGTAGGCGATATGCTATGTAGTAAAGCTGGAGTTTTTTGAGACGGTCAGTATAGGGCATCTATTTGAGACCTGTAATCCTCTTTGTGAGGTACTTCTGTGGCCTTTCCAGCTGCTGCAGATGTCTTGTGAGGTACATTCAAAAAGGACCGTTGTACTCTATAATGGGTCTAATGAGTGTCAAGTAGAAGGGAACAATGACTTCCTTTTCCTGGATGAGAACCCTTTTGTGATGAGGTGTGCCACGTAGAAGGATTTCCTGACTACTGTGGTGATGTGATTATCAAAGAAGAGACTACTGTCCACCTGGGTCCCAAGGTCTTTTATCACACATTCGGCATTAAGTAGACTGCCGCCTATGTGGTAGTTCATGAGTACAGAGTTTTTACCAAAGGGGATGACAACTCACTTTTTGGCACTGAGCTTGAGGCCATGGCTCTGACACCAGGCATCTGTCTCAGTGAGGCCCTTCTCTAGGATGTCTACATCATTTGGGGACTTGACTATGGCTCCTAGTTTGCAGTCATCTGTGAACTTCATTAGCCAAAGGCCTTTTGTGTTAGCCTGTACTTCAGAGAAGTAGACACCAAACTGGAGAGGTCCCAGGACTGAATCCTGTCAGATTTGGAGTCTGCAACATTTACAGTTTGGGTTCTATCAGTGAGCCAGTTGGCAACCCATCTTGTGATGTAGGGATTTATACCTAATTTAGTGAGTTTAGGTATAATTCCAGAATGGGGGATGGTGTTGAAAGCCTTTGTGAGGTCAAGATAGGCTGTGTGAACCACCTTACCCTCATCTATGGCTTTAGTGACTGCCTCAAAGAAATCGATCAGGTTCAGGAGGCATGATCTGCCTTTCACCAACCCAAACTGGGTGGGGTCCAGATATTGGAGGTTACCAAAGTCTTTGTTTATGAGTTCCATGATGATACTTTCCATGGCCTTACAGACCAGGCTCATCAGGCTAATAGGGCGATAGTTCCCGGGATCAGTGGAGGCTCCCACTTTGTGGAGTGGGATAACTATTGCTGTGCACCATTCAGTGGGCACAAAGCTGACATGAGGCTATGACTGAACATGGTGCTTAGGTGGGGAACCAATTCATTCTGAAGTTCATGTAAAATACAACCTGGGATGTTGTCCAGTCTCATGGATGCTGTGTTTTTGGCTTTAGAGAGTGCAGCTTTTACCCACGCAGTTGTGATTACAAGGACTCTGCATTCTTCCTGTATACATATGGACCCTGTAGGGGATGAGGGGTGGTAAAGTTAGCACTGAACCTATCTGCCACGATGTTGGCAATATCAGTTGGTTCTTTAATTTTTGTGCCATTGTGCTGTAACTCAGAGCAGATCTGTTTGTTGCCATTGAGATTCTTGGCATAGCTATAGAATGCTTTGTGGTTGTCCCTAGAATCAGTGGCAATTTTGTTTTCGTAGCTAGCTTTGGAGGATCTTATAAGGGATCTCAGCTTCTTACTGAGGCTGACCAGGGAGTTCCTCCACTCATGGGATTTTATTCTGTTTTGCAGCAGTTTCTTCCTTGTGTTGTAGAGTTTGTTTATGGTAGTGGACCACCAGATTAGCTTCCTTTTTTTTGAAGGATAGCATCTTGGTTCTGTTTGGGTAGTACAATCCATGCACTCGTGTAAGTGCTTATAGAGTGCATTTGTGTGGGATTCAGCAGTCGTAACTGTATTGTCCATCTGCATGGTTGTCATGAAGTTCACCACTTCTGTCTTAAGAAGCATTAAGTTAGCTTTGGAGAAATTTTTTACCATGGTTTCCTTAATGGGGGGTGGGGGCGGGATGTGGATATCTAGGGTGATTAGCTTATGGCCGGATCTGACCAATGAAGAGTTGACTTCAGGTGTGGAACACCGGTCACTCATGTTGGTAATAACTAGGTCTTGGATATTTTTGCCCCTGGTGGGGGTGTGATTAAGTTAATCCAGGGCATTGGAATTTATGAATTCCAGGAAGTGTTGAGCGAAGGTGTTGGTACATGAGTAGTTTTCCCAGTTAATGGTGGGGTAGTTGAAATCACCCATTATTAAGGTGTTTGGTTGAACCCTAATGTTTTCCAGTATATCAAGAAAAGAGGAGTGAAAATCCTGGGGCATGGTGGGGGGGCTTTAGTAAGCTACCATTTGGATTGCAGTTTTGCCCAGATTTAGTTGCACTTGGATAACTTCTGATGCATTATGCTGAGCAACTAGCCTGCAGGTGTGTATATTCTTAATGAATATGGACACACCTCCGCCTTTGGTGTTCTGGTCCAGGTTAGATGGCCAAAATGTGTGGTATGAGTTATAGCTGGGTAATGCAGGGGTGCTCTCTGGAGCCTTTTACCAGGTCTCAATCACTGCACAGATATCGATGTTCTCCATTTTAAGGAGTGCCTCGAGGGAGTGCATTTTGAGATTTAGACTTCTAGCATTAAGTAGCATTACCCTCAGTTTTTGCTTGCCTGTATAGTTCTTCCCTGAGTAGTCCAGTTCCCTTCCACCTGTCAAAATTATGCAGTAGGTGAATCTAGGTGTGCATATACTGTGCGAGTGAATGAAAATATGTGCTCTAACAGGTTTCATTGCATTGTGCTCACTGGCTGCTGCAGGGGTACCAGCATCCCTGCTGCTTTGAAAAAGACATAGGAAGTTATAGGGAAATGGATGGATGGATGGATGGATGGATGGATGGATGGATGGATGGATGGATGGATGGATGGATGGATGGATGGATGGATGGATGGATGGATGGATGGATGGATGGACGGATAGATGGATGGATGGATGGATGCACCATCTGCCATAGAACAGGATCAAGCAAGTAATGGGATACCTAAAAGTATGATATTAAGCTTGCCAAAGTAGAAGAAAGTGTTGCAGTTAAACCTTAAACAAAATGACAGAACCTTGTAAGAACATCAGCAATGCCAAGCAGTATAATACGTATTGACTGAAGTCAGGCGAGAGTTCATTAATGGCAAAAGTGAGACCTTTTCTATTTATTGTTTACTGGAACATATTTCTATAAATACATTTAAAAATATGCTGTAGTTCTACAATCAATAAGCTAAAGTCAGATAGAACTGTATGCAACTATCATGTTTCAGAGGCTTAACAGTTAGTATGATTGTCTTTACTTATTGACTGAAGTGGGGAGAGAGTCCATCACTGGCAAAAGTGAGACCTTTTCCAATTATTGTTTACTGGAATATATTTCTATAAATACATTTAAAAATATGCTGTAGTTCTACAGGCAATAAGCTAAAGTCAGAGAGAACTGTATGCAGCTATCATGCTTCAGAGGCTTAACAGTTAATATGATTGTCTTTGGTGCTGGAGGATCAGAAGGATATGAGTTCTATTCCCACTCTTCTGGACTGGATTATTTTTCACATTGTTGGTATTGCAGTGCAGCATTAGGGGGTGCTGCACTCCTGACTGTGTTGTCCTTTGGATGAGATGATAAACGGAGGTCCCATCTGCCTGAGATGGTGGTAACTCCTGTAGATGTAAAAGATCCCACAGCACCTACCGAAAAGACTACATATAGTAGCTAACCAAATTCCTGTCATAGTAGAAATACCATCTCAGGCCTCTCCTGAAAAGAGGTCACTAGTCTAGTTAGTGGGACTAACCTGGTCTTCAAAGAATAAATAAATAAATTTAAAAAATGCAGAATTTTACCTAGTTTGATGCCTTATGGAGAACTCGTGGCTGTTTTCCTAATTATTTTTTCACAGGATTAGCATGTTCATGGAGTCCACTGATCTGAGTTTCTAAGCCTTCTACTCCTTCCTTAGAGAATCTTGCTTATTTTCAGCACACCAGCTGTAGATATAACATACTAGAAAAAGCCTAGTTTGTCCATCTGATGTCAGACAGCATCTCCAGTGAATGGAGGGGAGCAGGAAACCAGAGCGCCCCAAACACCATCTTACTCTTCCTTTGGTTTTCTGATCTGTTGGTGATAGGCTGTTTTGAAGGTAATGGGCGGGGCGGTCATTGGAAGGTGTGTCATCATCCTAGCATGCTTTGTATGCTGTGGTGCCTTGCTGGTGCATTCTTGCACGCACACCTGTACACCCACAATGTATCCACACTTGCATGAAATTGAAAATAATAGTGTTTATTTTCTGCCCACTGCTATGAGGTAAGTCCACTTTAGGACTTTCTCATCTTCCTCCTATGAAAAAGGGGAAGGTCATCGGATTTTCTGCTTACCTTCCCTGCCAGCCCCTCTGACTTTCCATTCCTGTTCATAAACTTGAGAAAGTCATTGGTGTCATTATCACATTTATTTGCCTGTTTTTATTCTGTTTTGACTGTTTAACTCTTGCTGGGCCTTGACCACATTCACTGGACATATTATCTAAAAATTAGTGTAGAGTATTTAGAAATGTAAATGAAATAAATGCAGTGTACAGTATACAGTGCTCATAATTCTTACTTAGCGTTTTCATCTGCCACTCATTTGTCTTTCCTAAAGTCAGGTATATTGGCAATGATTGCAGTGACCCTATATTTCTCTGGTATGCTCAGTCATGTAATTGTCTACTGACAGAAGCCTTTACACCCTTTCCCCAACACCATCAAGATGTTCCAAAAGTGTTCTCAAAGCCTTCCTTATTGGTCCTAATTTTGTTTGGAAGGTGCATTTGAATTGGCATTGTTACAACATTTTACAGAAAGCTATTCATCATTCACTAATTCAAAATTACAACTTTAAAATGTTTACTGCAGTAATTAAAACTAGCCAAAGCTTTGGGAGAACATTACACCACAAACTCTAAAGGGAAGAGGGCATTTACATTTTGGAAAGAAAGTAAACAGGGTTACTGAAATTAACTCTCATGGTGAAATTCATGTTTCCTAACTACAGTTATGAACAATCTGTCAATTTAACATTCCCGACTTAGATTTGTCTATGAATAATCTGAGTTGTTTTTGTTTTCTGCTGTTATGTTGGTCTGAAACAGTAAATGTCAGCTGCAGTAATATTTGTGGTAAATTACTAGGTGTATGTTTTGCAGTATAAAAAGAAATTCAGCACTTTGAATTCATTGCTACAACTCTGTTAATTAGCCAAACAAACAGATAAGTTAATAAAGTGTTAGATTTTAAATGCAAAACTGTCACAGGAATAAACAGTAAAGACTTAAAAATATTTTGTGACATGATACTTCCCATTTTCCAAAGCCTGATTTATGGGATTTTGGAGATATAGAGTAATAAAGTAAATTATTGCTTATGCTTAACTTTGAAAAATGTAACTCAACCTTCTATATGTTGCACATCTCAGTGTTTACATGTCACCTTTAGAAAAGTTGTAGTTTCTCTGATATTCTAGTGCCCTCCCCTTAGTATTGTGCTATAATTTCTCTTGTACCTAATCTTCCTCTCCCATGAAATTGAGAATGCAAGTCTTATTCTCATCTAGACAAAAACAGGGAACATTCAGTAATAATTTCATAGTTTTCATTTGAAACGTTTCCACATTTTATATCTTTTCAGTTAACAGGAACAACTTGCTGCACAAGAAATAAGTGTTCTGACATACACCTCAAACAGCAGAGCCAAATGCAAGCTCAAGATGCTGGAGTGACCAGCCTGGAGAAAGCGGTCATGTCCAAATTGAGTAAAAACAACCTTCCAAAGGTAGGAACCTCAGCTTTTACTTGGTGTTCTCTGTGATCTTGGAATGTCATTTTTTCCACATGCACAAATGGAATATTAAGCAATAACCTTGTTTTCTCAGATACATAGTATGAGGCAGTTACATCTGTTTTTTAATTGTTTGTTGACTCCACATTCAGTGAGTACAGTTTCCCCAATGGCATTGACCTGACCCAAATCAGAAATCTGTACATTACACTTTGTGATCTGTGGGATCATGTCAATCTTTAATATTCTGACTCTTGAGATTGGTACACTTCTGATATGGAATATCGCTGAGTATAGTTTTGCATCTTGCCTTCGAGGTGTTTTACACAGTCCATGTTCTAGAAAATGGAGTCACAAACTGTCAACATGGTGAGCCACCATATTGTCATTTTATTGTATGGGAACTGCATCATAAGTGCTCAGACCACTTAACATATGAAGAACACTTGATACAACAGAGAAGTATCCTGAGACGCAAAAAAATTTTAATGTCTTTAATAAATGACCTTACTGAACCCTGCTGTTTAGAATGATATACTAAGCAGTTAAGTATGGCTGATGTTAGTACAGACAAAGATGGTGGACTAGACTATTTCACACATGATAACAAAACATACTACTGATGTCAGCATTTCTGAAAGTTAGAATTAGATGTGGTTAGTTGTTTTCTCATTCAGGGGATTTTTGAGATAAATGTGTCATTTTATTTTACTTCTTGTATTATAAACTAGGTACTGAAAGTTAGAACAAGGTCTGAGAGCTTATCCGGGAAATAGCTTTGCAAACAGTAGACATGGTCATTGCCACATAGTAGAGTAACATCACTGAATGCATGTAATCTGATATTGTAGAAAGCTGTAGAATAATTATTTATGTGACCATCGTTCATCAACACTGCATAGTCCCTCCCCAAGTATGTCCCCCACAGACCCACTCGCTCATATGGCAGGACAACCAGTACCCAAATAGCCCTCTATATGTAATATCTACAGGAAGGCCATGGAAGCCTTGGGTGGGCTTCTCTCTTAGAAAAGGCAGATGAAAATTGCACAACCCATATGGTCTCAGTTATAGTATAAAAAACAATGGTACAAACTGCAGTGTCAGAAAGCAGCCAAAGCTATTACTAAAACCCAATGCTAACAAGCTTGCAAAACATTTGGGACAGTAACAAGTGGCAGCTCAGTCTCAAAAAATCTGTCCACAACAGACTGAGAACTAAGGAACTAAAAAAGTAAAAAAATGTTGCCGACTTTGCTAAGCCAGAACTTACATCAAAACATGGGTATGCTGAAGGCATATATATTACACAGTACTAGTGCTGCCCTTCGACACAGCTCTCTGTCTTTACGTGAAGATGCCACTTCCTCAAATTGGTCTGTATCTTCTCATGATGATGCTCTCCTTCCACACAGTTTTGTCTCTTCTCATGGTGATGGCACTTCCCTATACAGTTTTGTCTATTCTCACAGGGGATGACACCTCTCCACACAGTTTTGTCTCTTCTCATGGTGATGGCACTTCCCTATACAGTTTTGTCTATTCTCACAGGGGATGACACCTCTCCACATAGTTTTGTCTCTTCTCATGGTGATGGCACTTCCCTATATGGTTTTGTCTATTCTCACAGGGGATGACACCTCTCCACACAGTTTTGTCTCTTCTCATGGTGATGGCACTTCCCTATACAGTTTTGTCTATTCTCATAGAGGATGACACCTCTCCACACAGTTTTGTCTCTTCTCATGGTGATGGCACTTCCCTATACAGTTTTGTCTGTTCTCACAGGGGATGACACCTCTCCACAGAGTTTTGTCTCTTATCATGGTGATGGCACTTTCCTATACAGTTTTGTCTATTCTCAAAGAGGATGACACCTCTCCACACAGTTTTGTCTCTTCTCATGGTGATGGCACTTCCCTATGCAGTTTTGTCTATTCTCACAGGGATGGCACCTCTCCACACAGTTTTGTCTCATCGCATGATGATGCCACCTTTCCACACAGTTCCTGACACTCCTCTTGCTAAAGCTGTTTCACCATGTGGCTCTGCATCCAATGTTATCCAGTGGTAGTCTAATGATAGACCATGTGCAGGTGGTTACTGCAGTCATCTTCATAGCACATTTGTTGAGTCTTCTTCATGTTGCTAAAGTTACTGCATATGCCCAAAGACACTGTTTTTTAATGTGAAGAAATGTAAAGTAGCCATAATCCAATGGGAATCTCACAGAGTTGCAGACAATACAAAAGTGATTAACCATTTATTCTAAGGCATCATCTTTCCATGGACACACCCAACCCAACATGATGGGCATGCCTTCTGTAGGTCTGTCAGCAAAGAGTCTGTCGGGAAAGAAAAAAAATTAAGCTTGTTTCCTACCTTTCCTGTAAGTGGTCTAGACTGTTTGTAGGCTTTTGAGATCCCAAGCCTTTCTGTGTTGGAGGGAAGCCTTCTAGCTAAGTGTTGTTTCTTAGAACTAGCCAATTTTCTAGTTTCAGCACTCAAATCTCTTTCTTTGAACTCAGCACTTGTTCAGAACTCGTTGTAAGCACTAAATAAGCTGCAAATTACTACAGCACTCAACTTTCCTCACTTGTCTAGAGGAAAGCAGTTTTTAGTACTTAATAAATAAGCACCTATCCAGGCATGTCTAAGGGTCAGCTCCCTGTGATTTCTCCTGTCTACCTGAAGAATCTGGGCATCTTGGGGCAGTGCAGCAATTGCCTCATGTACACAGACAACCCTCTCCTCCTACCACCCAATACTACAACCTGTGAGAGATGCACTTATATAGCCAGACTGGAACCAAAGCTCTCTTCACCCAAGACTGGACTAGACAGTCAAGAGGAGAAGGTAAACACTTGCACCACACCACACTCATCACATAGTCCCTCAAAACCTACACAACCGAAACACACACATAGAAACACAAAACACACACCTACATTCACGGAGGCTCTCAATAAAAACCTGCCCAAGCATCAGGGACCTCCAAAGCAGAAACGCAAGCAAACTCCACCCCCCAACACAACCCAAATGACACATAGCCCACAAACTCAGTGTGCCACTCAACCACAGCCCATAAGGCATAACAACATACCCAACACTCTAGTCATAGGTGACTCTATAGTCAGGCACACTGATGTTCCACTCACCAGGCTAAACAGACTGATCACCAGGCTAAACAAGGAGAAAGTTACTGTCAGCTACCTGTCAGATGCCAGAATCCGCCACATAACGCATGCACTCAGGTCACTCCACAACAAGTACAAATATGACACTGTCATTGTCCATGTTGGTGTGAATGACCTGAGATGTACCTCCCTGGACTACATGAAAAGAGACATGGAGGAGCTCTCCAATCTTGTAGCCCAGGCAGGTATGACCCTAGCCCTGAGTAGCATCCTGCCATCACCCAGAATGATACCACAGTACAAGGATAACATGACTGACTTCAACAATTGGCTAAGCTTCTGGTGTCATTCTAAGGGGATCCAGTATTTGTCTGCCTGGGATGACATGATCGACAGACCACGATGCTTTGCCAGAGATGGCCTGCACCTGTCACCCTTGGGATTCCGGATACTGGCTAAGGCTCCTGCCACCCCTATAGTGCCTTTTTAGGAAAGGTTCAAATGACAAATTCACCACCGTAACAGGTACAAGCAAGCAAAATCTGAGGGTAATGCTACTCAATGCTAGAAGTCTAAACCTCAAAATACACTCACTCGAGGCACTCCTTAAAATGGAGAACATCGATATCTGTGCAGTGACAGAGACGTGGTTCAAAGCTCCAGAGAGCACCCCTGCATTACCAGGCTATAATTCATACCACACCTTTTGGCCACCTAACCCAGAACGAAGCACTAAAGGTGGAGGTGTGTCTATATTCATTAAGGATATCCACACCTCCAGGCTAGTTGCACAGCATAATGCATCCAAAATTATCCAAGTGCAACTAACTCTGGGCAAGACCGCAAACCAAATTGTAGCTTACAGCAGACCCTCCACCATCCCCCAGGCTTCCCACTCCTCATTTCTTGATACACTGGAAAGTATTAGGATAGAACCCAACACCCTAGTAATGGGCGATTTCAACTACCCCACCATTAACTGGGAAAACTACTCATGTACCAACTCTTTTGCTCAATGTTTTCTGGAATTCATAAATTCCAATGCCTTGGATCAATGTATTCACACCCCCACCAGCGGTAGCAATATCCTAGACCTGGTCATTACCAGCATGGGCAACCAGTGTTCCACACCAGAGGGCAATTCCTCATTGGTCAGATCTGACCACAAGCAAATCATCCTAGACGTCCACATCCAGCCCCCACCCCCAATTAGGGAAACCACCATAAAAAACTTCTCCAAAGTCAACTTCACACTTCTTAAGACAGAAGTGGCAAACTTCATGACACCCATGCAGACAGACAATAGAGGTACAACTGCTGAATCCTACACAAATGCACTTTATAAGCACTTACACGAGTGCATGGATCATGCTATCCCTAACAGAACCAAGAGGCTATCCCCCAAAAAAGGAAGCCAATCTGGTGGTCCTCTGCCATAAACAAACTCTACAACAGAAAAAAGAAACTGTTGCAAAAAAGAGTAAAATCCCATGACTGGAGGAACTCCCTGGTAAACCTCAGTAAGAAGCTGAAATCCCTCATAAAATCCTCCAAAACTAGTTATGAAAACAAAATTGCCACTGACTCTAAAGACAACCACAAAGCATTCTATAGCTATGTCAAGAATCTCAATGGCAACACTCAGATCTGCTCTGAGTTACAGCACAATGGCACTAAATATACAGAACCAACTGATATTGCCAACATCCTGGCAGATAGGTTCAGTACTAACTGTAATCCCCCCCCCCTCACCCTCTAGAGGGCCCATCTCTATACCGGAAGAATGTAAAGTTCCTGTAATCATGGCTGCACAGGTAAAAAACACACTCTCCAAAGCCAAAAACACAGCATCCATGGGACCTGACAATATCCCAGGCTGCATTCTACATGAACTACAGAATGAACTGGTACCCTACCTAAGTACCATGTTTAATCATAGCCTCCTTGAGGCTTTGTGCCCACTGACTGGCACACCACGACAGTTATCCCACTCCACAAAGGGGGAGCCACGACGGACCCGGGAACTACCATCCCATTAGTCTGATGAGCCTGGTCTGCAAGGCCATGGAACATATCATCATGGAACTCATAAACAAAGACATTGGTAATCTCCAAACTCTGGACCCTACCCAGTTCAGATTTGTAAAAGTCAGATCATGTCTCCTAAACCTGATTGACTTCTTTGAAGCAGTCACCAAAATCATAGATGAGGGTAAGGTGGTTCACACAGCTTATCTAGATCTCGCCAAGACTTTTGACACCATCCCCCACTCTGGAATTATAGATAAGCTCACTAAACTAGGTATAAATCCCTATGTCACAAGATGGGTTGCCAACTGGGTCATGGACAGAACCCACACTGTGAAAGTAGCAGACTCCAAATCTGACTTCAGACCAGTTACAAGTGGAGTACCACAGGGTTCAGTCCTGGATCCTCTCCTGTTTGGTATCTACTTCTCTGAAGTACAGGCTAACACAGAAGGTCTTTGGCTAACAAAGTTTGCAGATGACTGCAAACTAGGAGCCATAATCGAAGCTCCTAACGAAGTGGACATACTACAAAAGGGCCTGACTGAGACAGATGCCTAGTGTCAAAGCCATGGCCTGAAGCTCAATGCTAAAAAGTGTATTGTCATCCCCTTTGGTAAAAACTCTGTACCCATGAACTACCACATAGATGGTAGTCTACTTAATGCTGAAAATGTGATAAGAGATCTTGGGACACAGGTGGACAGTAGTCTCTCCTTTGATAATCACATTGTCACAGTGGTCAGGAAATCCTTCTACGTGGCTCACCTCATCACAAAAGGTTTCTCATTCAGAAAAAAAGAGGTAATTGTTCCCCTCTACTCATCACTCATTAGACCCATTATAGAGTACAGTGCCTCTTTTGGTATGTACCTCACAAGACATCTACAACAACTGGAAAGGCCACAGAAATACCTCACAAAGAGGATTACTGGCCTCAAACAGATGCCCTACGCAGACCGTCTCAAAAAACTCCAGCTTTACTCTGTCGCATATCACCTACTCAGAGGCGATCTCTGCCTAACATACAAATCTATGTCAAGCCCAGAACTGTTGGACATGCTCCACTTAAAGAAATCCCAATCCCTCCGAGCTACACGCTCTAGGGACGTAAACCTTGTCACCACAATATACAGGACATGCTGGAGGGATAGATTCCTGTCCCAGAGACTTCCCATACTCTGGAACAGACTACCTATCTATATCAAACAGAGCTCCTCATTAGCACTCTTTAAGAAAAATCTTGATGATTGGATGGGAAATGGGAAATTCACCCCGGGGATTACTTCTGTGGCTCTGCTCGACAGGGACACAGGAAAATAATTTTATTGGGTGGTGAAAGCCAGGGTACATTTTTGGCTAGGCTTATATAGGCCCTAGGGCCAATAGCCTAGTACCTACCTATGAACCTATAAGAGTAGGTATAAAACCATCATTATGTTTTGATGTAGGTCATATGTTGTTGGATAGAGACTGCAGACTGCCTTCTTATCCAAAAATTATTTGATTGGGCTTCCCTCAGGAAACCTTATTACTCAGTCACTCAAGAATTACAGCCTTGTGTGTGTCTGCATTTCTGTTATACATTGGTGCTTGGATAAGAAAGTGCACTTTGTCTTATCCACAAACATAATGGCAGTGCCATAGATACTATATAGCTTAAAATACGTGCACTAGTGAGGCAGACATGACTTTCAGGGATCTAGCATCTGCTTTTTTAATAGATTATGTATATTGGTATCAACACTTATCAACAGAAACCTGCAGATCTACTCTGGATAGCCAAGGAGATGATAGGTATCTGCAAGTGTATCCAGGGATTCGTTTGGAATATTGTTATTGAACTTGTGTTGGTAGTAGCCTAATGTACTTCAAGCTGCCTACTATTTTAGAAAGTGCTTAATGTTTTGCTAATTACCTTCATCTCTGATCAGACTATTGCTCTCTAGGAGCCATAAACCACTATGTTAGCTTGCCAAAACTTTGCATTTGACTCTTTTGTTTTCACCAGTCAAATAACACTGCATAAATAACAAATTAGTGCCTTTAATGTACCATACAAGAAAAGTCAATTTAATCAAGGCACTAGAACTTCCCATTTAACTCACACTCCCTCCACAAGAGCAAGCATTCTCTGTGTAACATAAACCTTCCACTGAAAGTTTTAAAGCACAATAAACACACAGACCTAACCTTAAATGTTTAATTCTGGCTGTGCCATGACTAACAAAGGTATTATACACTCTAATGCTATTGACTAGCTCAGCTCTGCTAAGCAAATGTAAAGGTTGACAACAAAAATATATTCAAACAGTTACATTGAGAAGGAAATGCAATGATTTCCTTTTGCTTCTTAGAACCCGTTTTGACACAGCAAAATCAGGTTTCACTTCAGTAAAGCCTGATGAACTACTCACATATTGTTGGTGGCATATTACAGGGCTTGTGTGAGCAAACCATGCTCTCTCAATGCTGTGATTAATGAAAAAGAAAAGCTGACCATGGGTGCATTTGTATTAAAAGCCAGTAATGGCCACTGGTGCAGCTTTGGCATAGCAAATATGCTAAATGGTAGCTGGAAAAGGACCATGCCATGATGATTTCCTCTATCATGTAAAATGTTATAGCAGAAAAAAGTTTTGATAGATGCAATCAAACATGCACAAATGTCAATATATTGTCATATCCCTGCATTTCATACTGTTAGCTCATGTAGCCTTATTTAGAAGATCCCTCACCACCACCACCACCACCACCACCACCACCATTTTTAAATGCAGTATTTTCTATCAGTCAGGACATTTACTACTGTCAAGTGTAGTTGATGATGGTTAAACTCATAAACATATTTTATACAGTTCTCTAATATTAAACTCCAAAATCACTTTTTCCTGTTGGAAATCACTACCTCAGTAGGTAGCAGTGTTTGGGAGCTTTTTCCTTTCTCTGCAGTTGTACCACCATGGAGTTATATTAAGATTTGCCCACATGAGAGGGTACATGGAGGCTTGCTGCCTTGCAAAGCAATAATTTTTGGTAAAGTTCCTGAAGCAGATTTTTTGTCCAGTTGAAACATCAGCATTTCAGACTTCATGAAATAATGGAACCTTTTTTTATTATTGAGGTCTGGTTTAATGCTAGATAATACAATTCAAAAGGAGAGACTGCAGTAAGAATATAACAAACTTCCAAAGAATAAAGTAGCAAAAATAAAAAAGAACAAAGAGATAATGTGCATTATTTTTTTTCAGATTTCTAAAACATTAATGAGCTCTACAGCATATACTGTTAATTATTCTTTAAATGACACAGGAAATCTGACTGAAGAAGACTTTCAAAAATACAACAAAACTATTATTGGCACAATGAAAGTATTTATCTTATGGTTAAAAGAGGTGAATTATCCCAATAAAATGGTATTTGTCAGGTTTTTCAACAGCAACTTCTTCCTGAAACGGAAGCAGCAATTCCATTGCAGTAACATTTCTAACAAAATAACCTGCTCACAGAACGTTTTATTTTGAATTCCACAAAACTGATGTATGTTTCAGCAAGGAGTGTACACAACAATACAGCCATCCCCTAGTATGACACTACAGTTATACACTCCTTTTAATTACTGTGGTTATATGTGTCATTTTATGCAGGGTTTATTTATGCATATAAATACTGTTTACCTTTAATTCACACTAAATGCAATGGCCCCTTTAACCTTGTGTTTCCTTTTTTTTACTTTCCTACATTTTACAGCAATACATTTTACATAAATATTGTGAACTTCTGCTGTACACAGAAAAGATTAAAAAAGAAAAAGAAAAACTATGTGCTTTATTAGAGAGTGTTGTTTGTGAAAAACATAATGAAAACCAAATTCTGACTATGGAGAAGGAGAAGTTGCAACGTGATTGTAACAAACTGTCATTAGAAATGGAAGCCCTGAAGAGAAAGAATGAAAAAGTTGAAAAGTATGTACAAAACTTATTGTTCTCACTGGCATCTTTTAAAAATGAAAATGAAAGCATCAAGACACATTTACAGAAAATTGCTGATGAAAAACACAGTTTGATTGCCGAAAAAGAGAACTTACAACATGCTAATTCTGAACTGTTTTTTATAGTAGAAACACTTAACAGACAAAATGAAGTGCTACAAAGACAGTTACAGACAAGCATCGGTGATAAAAAAGCACTGATTGTGGGAATGGATGATTTACAACACAAACACAGTGAGCTGCTGGTGATGGAGAAATCATTTCAAAAAGAAAGAGAAGACATGAAGTCACATTTGCTTATAATCCTTGAAGAAAAGGAAAGCCTGATCAAAGCATTGAATGATTTCAAAAAGAATAACAGCAATACAAATATGGCATTGCAAGTAATAACAGAAGGAAAGAAAGAAACAGACATATACTTACAGCCTATGATTAATGAAAAAGAAAAGCTAATCATGGAAAAGGATGGTTTGCAGCACCATAACAATGAGCTGATGTTAATGTTAGAAACATTTAAATTACAAAAAGAAAATATGAAGACAAATTTGCAGATGATAACCGATGAAAAAAAAAGTTTGATCATAGAAAGAAATGAATTAAAACATATAGTCAGTACCTTGGTGTTGGAATTGCAAACAGTTAAAAAGGACAGAGAAAAAATCAATGCATCTTTGCAAGTGGTTGTCAATAAAAACCAGAAACTGATCACTGAAATAAATGATTTGAATCTCAGTAACACTGGACTCCAGTTCGCACTGGAAACATTTAAAATGAAAACACAAGAAATGAAGGCCTGTTTGGAGAAGATCATTATTGCACAGAAGCAGAACTTGATTACAGAAAGGGATGATAGGGATGCCTTTCTGAACATTAAGAACCAGTTGTTACTAAATCTAAAAGCTCTTGAAAATGAAAAAAATAAAACAAGCATACATCTGGACAAAATGGCCACTGCAAATTGTACGGTGGGCACAGACAGCAATAATCTACAAGCCACTAGAAGTGATCAGTTAAGAAAAAGAGCTGCACCATAAAAAGATCAAATGAGCAAATATTTTAGGCGGCTATCAGTAAAACTCAGTGTTATATTTCTGGCATAAAAAGACTTTTCTTTTTAATTGTTTTATACTTTTTTTATTAGATAACTATGCCAACTGTCTAGGCAGAAATAACTTTTCAGGGATAACTTGGGTGCAGTATATAGTATAAATGAATAAGCAAAGGGTCTCTTCAGGGAATACAACAAATAATAATAGCAACAAATAAGTAAAAATAAATAAATGAATAACAAGGACTGCTGGGTAAAATACATTAGCAGATCACAGTTCAAATCTCCTGCACTAAACTGCCAGTTAAAAATTATGAGCTCTCAGAATAAATATAGTACTGTTAGAAAATTTTGAGAATTTAAACACAATGGGTGCATTCAAAATCAGCTAGTACCAGCATGAAGTACTAATGAGCTGAGATGATGTTTGTAATCCTATTCTAACAGCACTTAATTGGACTAAAGGCATCAGAAAGAAATATTTTGCCAAACAACTCTTTCTAATATATATGCAACCCCTTTATGTGCAACTAAGACTGGATTGTAAACACTGTGTCATGCAAATTAGGGATACATAGCAGCAGCATTAACTGTCTCACTATAGGCACCTGGTGAAGCCAATTAAAACCTGGGTGAAGCAAATTCTCAATGCATCTTTCAGAGAAGGAAGTAGTAATGTATTCTCACAGCAGCCTTTTTCAGAGAAAGAGGCATTTTAAAGGACAAAGCAGAGAACAGAGAAATATTACATAAAAGTGCTGAAAAAGCAAAACTTTCTAAAAATACACAAAATTTGATGGCAGAGCAAGAACTTCCTTATCAGAAAGGCTAGATATTAAGTCAAGACATGAGAATTCATTTGAAGAAAATAAATTAAAAGAAGTTAAAATGCGCAAACTTTGTTCTGAAAATGATGATGATCTTTAAAAATATACTGAGGAATATAAGATTCAAATGGAATGCAATGGCTCTAAAAGGTGCATTCAAAGAGTGGAGAGTGGTGTGCCATACTGTGTTATCTCAGCAGACAAACTGACAAACATGAAATGCATATATCTATAATATAGAAGAACCAATCACAGAGTTAAGTTTAAATGAAAACAATTAAAAGCACTATTGTATAAGATTACTTGTGACAAAATAAATCAGAGTCCCACTATTTATTAAAGACTTAAATAAACAACATAATTTAAAACTCTGATAGTTGCATTCATTGTCTATTCTGCCAAAAGTATTCCCATTTGTTCCATCACATTTTCAGTGGTACCATCTCCTGCAGACATAGTTCTTTTATAAGAACCTGAGACACAATAATGTTCAGCATGAATAACAACACATCTGTATAAACATTAAGAGTTGTTCCTTATTTCTGTTGTCAGCATAATTTTTAAAACTTCCTGGACCAATATAAAAGTGGTCAACGTTAGTATGGGTGCCATTGTATGCATGTGCACCATTTCAGTCTACAAAATGGTTTATGTCTTAGAAGAAGCCATGAGCAAAAAGCTTACAATATTTATCAGTACCTTTTGTATGTAAGATGATCCATCAGTTATAGAATCTGTAATCTTTTCTTAGTCTTCAAGATTCTGTGACGTTTTGTGAAGAAATTTCAGTTGAGTGCATTCAATTTTGTATCTTAGTGTCTCAGCTCTTTAAGGAATAGCAGAGGAAGTGACACATGCTATTCAGGACAACCCATTCTGAGAAGCGGTCCTCTTTAGACAGACTTTTTAGGACTGCAACAAGACAAAACAGGCATCATCCACTGTAGAAGGCCTTTATGATACCCACACTTTCCTCACTATCTTCTCTACTTTTTGAGCAATTCTGTCCTAAAATGAAGGATAGTCACATACACAGATGGATGGTTAAGCACAAAGTCAGTATATACAGCTTTTACCTTGACTTGGTCAAGGCCTTTGACACAATCCCCCACTTGGGCATCATTGAAAAGCTAACATAAATTGACATAAATCCCTATCTCATCAAGTGGGTGGCCAACTGGCTCATCGACAGGACCCTCAAGGTCAAAATAGGCACCTCCACCTCCAATAGCAGACCTGTCACTAGTGGAGTTCCTCAGGGATCTGTCCTGGGACCCCTACTGTTTGGCATCTAGTTCTCAGAGGTTCAGGCAAAGACAAAAGGCCTGTGGCTGACCAAGTTTGAGGACAACTGTAAGGTGGGTGCTGTCATTAATTCCCCAAATGATGTTAACATACTGCAAGAGGGTCTCACAGCAACTAATGACTGGTGCCAAAGTCATGGCCTCAAGCTAAACGCGAAAAAAGGTATCATCATACCATTCAGCAGAAACATGGCCCCTACTGATTACCACATCAATGGCAACCACCTAAGCACACAACCTGTGGTGAGAGACCTGGCTACTCAGGCTGATAACAATCTCACATTCGACCATCATGTAGCGGCAGTGGTCAGAAAGCCTTTTAATTGGTTCATCTCATAAGTAAAGGGATTGCGTCCAGAAAAAGAAGGTTATTACCTTTCTGTACTCCTCCCTCATTAGACTAATAATTGAGTATAACTCCCTGTTTGGTATGTACCTCTCCAAATATCTGCACCAACTGGAAAGGCCACAGAAATGCCTCACAAAGAGACTCCATGACCTCCAACACCTGTCCTATGTGGATAGGCTCAAATCAATATAACTCTACTCGGTATTGTACAGATTGCTCAAAGGTGATCTGTGTCACGCCTGCAAGGCAATCTCAGACCCTGCCCTACCAGAGATGCTCCATATCTGTAAGTTTAACTCCTTGCCATTACCCACCCGAAAGGCCTGAATCTAATGAATCTAATATGTGACATCAACAAAACCTGCTGGAGAGACAGGTTTGTATCCCAGAGGCTGTCCTGTCTCTGGAATAGACTTCCCATACATGTCAAACAGAGTACTTTGCTGACCCTGTTCAAGTGCAAACTTGATGAGTGGATGGGAAACCACAAATTTGTCTCGGGTTTCCTCCGGTGACAAGTGCTGACTGAGTTCTTTTTGGGAATAAACTCTTGACTAGGCTTGTAAGGGCCCCAGGGCCATTAGCCTAGTAACCCCCCATGATCCTATGATCATAGCCGGCCTTAGGCATAGGCCAACTAGGCGGCCGCCTAGGGCGCCACTCTAGCAGGGGCGCTTTTCCAGTATTTATTTGGTGTAGTAGATAGGGATGGAGGCACCAGATGGTGTGGGGAGGGGGCATTGTGGAGCCCTTTTGCCTAGGGTCCAGCTGACCTAAGGCCAGTCCTGCCTATGATCCTATGAGTATTGGATCTCAACATCAAGAGGTAGTGCATAATCAGTCTTTCTCAATTGCCGATGTCTTCAAGTGCTAAGGTTCACCAGCCTTAAACAGTAGTCAGTCATACTTCCTATAGTTCCTGTCTTTTTAGAAATTTATAATTTAAAAGTAATGTCCATATAAAAGAATACACAAGCACATAGCTCTCAACTTCTTTGTTCCAGAATTGTGACAAAGCCAAAAATTATTGGGGAACAAATTCAGGGAAATTTTTTAATTCACTTATAAAGTTAATACAACAACATGTTTGACATCAATTTTCTGCATTATCTGATCAACAGAAAGTATGTAACTCTAATGTCTGTCATTATTGATGGAATTTAATCCTCAGTGATTTAAAAGAAAATCAAATATTTTATGATGGTCAGGACAAAAACATGAGGCAAAAATCAGAGATAGTCTGCTATGTCAAGGATGGTTGCATGTACAGATAAACCATTTTTTACATCAGTAAATAGCCATACATTGCATAACCTGTTGTTGGATACCTAACAGTTAATTTACTGCCCTTAGGTTGTCAGACTCTTTTTCTATGTTATAGACAGACAAAGTCAATAATTTCTTCAAGCTGTGAAAAGGTCAGACACTTCAGCAGTACATTACAGTGTTGTCCTTTTTTTTTAAGTTACTACCCTGAAAATGTATTTATCTCTCACACTTGATAGATACAAAGTAAAATATTTAAACAACTTATGAACTTTTTATATAAAGCTTAGTGCTACTGAATTTGAGTGGCTTTGGAGAAATGTTAAAAGTAACTGCAATAACATAAAATGACATATACTTATTTTCAGAGGTCCAGGTTACTTCAGAGGAGACATTTTGTGTGAATGTCATTCTGAACAAAACACGCTGATTAAACAACCACTGTCATTTTTCTTTTTCTGTGTTTGGGAGAAACATTTCTGTGAGAAGAGGTTACCCTCTACCCACTCCTATTCATAATAATACGTTTCTGGGTTTAGTGCTTATTCCAACTTAAAACAAAATTTCAGCTGTCAAAATTAAGCTTTGTATACTTGACCTTTGCCCATCAAGCTTTTCCCACTTCTCAGAAAGATAATCTCAATGTCTTAATTATTATGGTGTCATAAGCAAAAGAAAATGTCTGTTTTTTTTTTTTTTTCTGGTTTCAACTACATGGTTGATCTGTTCTTAGCAGCTGCATTTTCAACAACACTTTGCAAAGGACCTTGTGTTACAAGGCTGTAGTGAAAAGGAGTTTGAAGCAAATCCTTCTTTGAATGTCTGTTTTTGTTTTCTGTTATTACTGGCATTTTCTGTACTTGTTGAACTGTGAACTTCTGCCAGGATTTGAATATCAAGAAAATTTCTAAGTGCTACCAACTTTAAGGCATTTCTCTTTACTTTGTAATGGCTTCTTGTTAGTGAACTATCCGAAATCAAATGTTTTTCAACATATCTGTACAACCAAACAAGTTTAAGAAAAATGATTCTTGGTGTTACAAGTTGTTTCTTAAAAGAGTATTAATTTTTGTGAAAGCCTATACAGGCAGATTTAGAGTAGTTTGCCTCTTCTGAAGTTGGACATAAATACGTTACTTCTTGTACACTTGGGTCACTACCATGCAGCAGGTTTGAAGTACATATAAACAAACATGTAATTATATACTACTTTCAAGTTATGGTTTATTACAGTGCACTGATGCCATTAATGTTGCAGAATGCAAGTTACCTTATCTTTTAGGTGTCCAGAAACACTAGCCTACTGTCTTGTCTGACAGGTGACAGTTCAGAATTAATATGAAAAAGAGGTCATCTTATGTTGTAAAGGGGTGCCTGCACTACGGCAAATGCATTCTTCTTGGCATGATGATGAGCAACTGAAGGAAATTACTTTGTGATAATACTGAGCAACAAGCTGAATCAATTTGTCTAGTTAGAAATTGATGATATGATGGAGAGCGCAGGGGAAATAGATTACAGACCAGGTGATGGTGACATCTTCCTTCCATGGTAATACATGTTGGTAATGTTGTCTCAGGTGTCCTGCATACAGTCCTGCATGCCTTATAAAGAATGCCAGCTGTGGTCTTTTAGAAAAGGTGTACTCTCCCAGTCATCAGCACTGGAAACATAAGGTGAGGGGAGCAGGTGCCCTTCCTCTTTAAACAGTCTGTGTGGTTATTACTAATCTGACCCTTCAGTGAAATACTGAAAAAATAGAATGTGCTGCTTGCATTTGTGACCTATGACAGTTAGCATTCTGCTATTATTTGCCTTCAAAAAGAGCCACTGATGCAATACAGCCAGCAAGTTTGTTTGCTCGTTTTTGTGTCCTAACTAGTTTGCAAGTCTTAGAATGAAGTTTTTTTTTTGTTTGTTTGATTAGAATGGTCTGGGAAATGTTCTATGAGAAGAATTTTGCTGCACACCAAAGGTTCATAGAAATGCAACACAGTTGGTGACAAAGATGGGCAGAGAAAACAAACTGCATGGGTGAGAGGTAGTTAGGCTAAATTTAAAGTGGCTTCAATGAGAAACAGGGTGAATTTATAGGTTCATAGATGTATATTAGACTAACAACCACTAGGGTCATTATAATCCTAGTCATGCAACCTAAAGGTGATGCACAAATTTGATTTATATAGGGGTGATTTACTGACTGAAAGTATTGGAACTGTCTGGGTAACTTTTTTCCACATTGTTCTTGTTTGTGTCTCTCTGTACGCAAGACACTGTAGTCACTGGGTGTGGTGATTTCAATGAGCAATGCTACTCTTGTCATCTTTTCTTGGACCACTATATCTGGTTTTCTAGCATCTATCTTTTGAACTGTTGGTAATGGGTGATTCTATGATGTATTATGGCTCATGTTTCCAGTGCTTTTCAGCCACTTCAGTACCATAATGTTTGCATAATCCCCAGTGCAACAGTGTTGCCACATTATTATGCCTTTCAGTATACAGTCCTTCTGTCATTAGTATATCGCAACCAGCAACGAGGTGTGCGACTGTTTCCAATTCAGTTTTACAAAACCTATATTTGTTTGTTTCTCCCACATGTTCAATGGACTTTGTAAACCAATATGTGCACAGCCCACTATCTTGTGCCACCAATATTAACCTTTCATCTCTTGTTTTGAATTTGCCTCTCTTTAACCATTCCTACATTTGTTCCTGGTCAATATGAGGTTTTTCCAGAAGTTTTCTATATTTGCAACTATATTTATGCTTTTTCCACATTTCTTGCCTTCTCATCTGGTCCTTCACCTTATATTCTTTCTTTTGTTTTTTGGCACATTCATTTGCTGCCTGATGTTTATCTACTTCTGGTTTGATTTCCATTCCTGCTTGACTCCAATATGCTTCTGCTAAATTAAACAGAGAAGGCATCTTAGATTTATTCTCCTCATGTTTCAGAACTTAACTTTCACTACATTTGGGTCTTGTGAGGTCAGCAGATATGTGTGGAGTCCCACAATTGCAGATCTATACATGTAATCAATTTCAATGATGCCCATCCCTCCTTCGGAACGGGGAATATATAATCTTGGTATACACTGATTTTTATAAATCATTTAGTGACCATGAAGCATCCTTCTTGTTTTCCCATCTAATCTATCCAACATGTTTTGGGGCCAGTCAATCACTTCAAAACTGTCAGTTAGGACAGGAAGAGCCAATTGGTTTATAGCTTTTATAGTTTGGATTTTGTTCCTAGATGTCAACGCTGTTTTCAGAATTAATTTAAGTCTTCTAAAGTATTCCTTATTAAGTTTTATTTGCATTTGTTTGTGTTTTATTGTTGATCCTTCATCAATTCCCAAATATTTATACACTCCTTCTTGTTCAAGTTCTTTTATATCACATACTTGTCCCAAACTGGTGCTGCAGTTTTCCTGCTTTAAAGGTTAGCTTTGCACACTTATCAAGACCAAATGACATTCTTATATCATCTGAAAAAGTTTCGACAACCTGCAGCTGTGCTTTCAGTTCCTCATCTGATGAGCTATACAGTTTTAAATCATCGACAAAGAGAAGATGAAAAGTCTTTACATTTTTTTGTTTAATTGTAGCCATGGCCTAAGCTAAGTAAACTGGAATATCCCCCTTTGAATTTTTATCCCTGGGATAATAATCTGTCCTTTTTTATGGCTTAATTGCAAAATGGTCTGCCACTGTTTCATGGTCACTGTAATATAGTCAATAAGTGTAGGGTGTATATTATACATTTTTAAGTACTCTTTAATCCATGAATGTGGGATACTATCAAATGCTTTTTTTATAGTCAATCCATGCCATACTTAAATTCTTTGCCCTTTTACAGTTCTCCAGTATGACTTTATTTAACAACAAATGATCCTTTGTTCCATATGACTTTCTTTTATTGCCCTTTTGTTCTACTGCCATAATTGAGTTTTCTTCCATATATAGTTTATATGTCGTCAGAAGGCAAATTATCGGTCTATAATTTTTAGGGTAGCTTGCAGGTTCACTGTTAAGTAGCAGCATTGTTTTGCCTGTTGTTAGCCAGGTTGGTGTTTGTTCAGGGTGCGCATATAAATAGTTCATACTCATGGCTAAATCCTCGTGCAAAGATGTTAATACTTTTAACCAAAAGTTATGTACTGCATCTGGGCCTCGGATTTTCCAATTAGAGGCTTTTCTTAACTTTGTTTCAATCTCTCTGGCCGTTACTTCATCCTATTTCATATCCTGTACCCTTAACCCTCTTATTCTTTCTTTTACTCCTTCTATCCATTTAGCATCTTTGTTATGTTCCACAGGATATTTGTAGATACTTCTCTAAAATGTATCTACTTTCTCTTTTTTTGGCGGTCTTTCAATTCCTTTTACTTTATTTCCCAATTGTTTGAGTCATCAATAAATTACTTATTTTGTACTTTTCCTTTATATTTATCTTTGTATCTTCTAAGTTTTTCGCCTGTGCTGAAAGTTTTAGTTTATTTGCGATAGTGCATGATAGATCCTGGTCTGTTCTAACAGTGCACATTGCTTTTATCATGCCTGTCATTCTTAGTATTTTTGTAGATCTGTTCCCTCTTCTATACTCTTCTAACAATGACACTTCTTGTCTTAATTGCTTTACAGTTTTCTCTGTTCGATATTTCCATGATGGTATTCGATTTCTCCCCTTCCTTTCCCTTACTACCCCGTGTTCTTGTGTTATAATTTTATCAGTTATTAATTTAGCTGCACAGTAATATATCCTGTTTACTTCTGTTATATCCCATGGATCTCTATGGACAGTCCTAATTACTGTGTTCATTTGTTTTATCAGATTTCTGACTTTTTGGGTTTTATTGACCTTCTGCAGTCTGTTTCTCTCATTGATCTTAATATATCGATCCATGTCTATTAAATCAAGCAAATCTTCTCTTAGGTCATTTTCTTCCAAACTGAGGGCACATCCCTTGTTTTCAGCTTCCTTTGGGCATTCTATAGAAAGTTCTATAGCATCTTTCTGTGGCACCTTCTCTTCAATTTCATCCTGTGCCGTCTGTTGCTCTGTCATATGGGAACTCACTGGCCTATCACTCCTCAACATTGACTGCATGAGAGTTTCCGCAGTTTCTTCTTCCTTCCCTTCTGTCTAGCTTCAAGTGGATGTTTATATTGGTTACCTGTGGAAGGCTCCAAAATATCTTGATATGGCACCTGACCGATTGCTTCCCGTTCCACTGGTTTCCCCTTAATTTATTAGCTCGGTATGGTTCGACCACTGTTGCTGGATATCAGATATCTTGCTCTTAGTACATAATATTTTCTTATTTTAAAATTGATATAAAGCCATTTAAAACAATGTGTGTTTTGCAGCAGATTGATAAGATAAATATTTGACTAGTACCGTAACTGTACTAGCCTAATAATTACCCAGCAGCTTCCATTATAATCAATGGGAATTTTAATCTGAAGTTGGAAGCCAAGCTAGTTATTAGCATGACTTCTCACATCTTCCAGAAAATTATCTGTGACTGGTTGCAATCTCTAGTCACATGACTAGAGACTTTTTGAAGTTGTAGCTAGGTTGGTTGGGCTGGTTTTCTCTTGCAGGCGTGTGCATTTTAAACATTTATGTCAGGAAGCCACACAGAATTGCAGGCAGTGGTAGCAGTCGACAATGCCTACAGCAGGATACAATTAGTTTAACTTTTTTTTTTTTACTCTGATTAATGTAGTGGTGGGGTACCCAGTAGAAAAACTTGAACATTACAGCACCAACTTGAAATGCATTACTATGACTATTTGTTGGGGGCAGTCAGAAGAAGGCAAATGGCAGGCTGCAGGCTGATCACATTAAACTAATCATTGCAGTGACTTGGTATGAGGTGTGGATAGAACATAGTGTATGAAAGTCCAAAATTGAGGTACATTACTGTTATTTGATCTGTTACTTTTTATGGCAGAAGACCAAATAGATTTGTGGGCAGTGGTGGCATTACATACAGCCAACATCGCAATGCCCTTCTATTTATTTTATAATATTTTTAATTTTTATGGCAATCAACATGGGACTAGGGAGTCCTATAGCAGTAATGGTAATATATTATCGTGGGTGTTATTTCACCACTTTCAGCAGTTAGAAATCAGTCATGATTGCCAGAAGTGATTACTGGAAGGGGGGAGTGCAGTTTCTAGTTAAAAGAAAAGGACTTACTTATTTGCACAGTGCTGACTAGGTTAGTTCCAGAAGGGCACAGGCCACTTTTTGGGGGAGTGTCAAGGTAGTATTCATACCAACAAGGCACCAGGACACCAAAGAACTTCCATTCTCTTTTCATAAATGCCATGGAATCTTTTACATCCACCCGAATCACCACTAAGTCAGCCAAGCGGTATCTCAGTTTAATGTCTCTTCTGGGTGGTATACCAAAGTGTCAGTATTGAAAAATGAATCCAAGTACCTGGTATGGGAATAGAACACACAGTCTTTTGTGCTTCCAGCACCAGAGATCAGTGTAATACATGGTGCGACACTTACATTGATTAAATAAAGTGATGATTGCTGTGGCTTGGGTGGTGAGGACAGTGAATAGCATTTGAGATCTAGAAATTGAAACATATTGCTGTGACTGTATTTTCTTTCACTTTCATCCTAGCCTGAAATCAAAGGGTTACACAGTATATGTCTATCTTTGCGGGAGGGAGATATGCAAGGTATGTGTGAAAACACAGGGCAGTTATATGATCTGGCTGTCCTAAGGGCATTGTACAGGTCTATGAGCAATGAGTTGAGATTAATTCCTGTGGCACTATGCCTTTCACTTTATCCCCAATTACACATGAGAAATGTGCATAGAAAGCAACTGTTTTGTTTTGGGGGGGGCAGGCTATGTCTAAAAGCAAAGTGCAATCACATAATGTTGGGGGGCATGTATACATGTCCAAGAGCAAGAGTTTGAAATGAATTGCTATGGTCTTTGTTTCTTTCACTTCCCTCACACAATCAAACATCAGAGATGTATACAGAAGGTGAATGTTTTTCTGGTGCAGATGGTGATGAGGCAAGCTGCACATGAATGTACAGGGTCAATAGGCGATCACTGCTGAGTAAAACTTATATGACTTCTTGGGGACATTGTACGTGTCTAAAAGTAGTAAATTGACATGTTACTGTAGCTGTTATATTTTCATTTTTTGCTCAGTGACACATATACAGAATGGGAGTATTGTATTTGGGGGCAGCTGTTGTGTAAAAGTAGACTGCAGATAGAGGATCACTTCTGAATGATTATTGATATGGTTTGGTGAGGAGGAGGCCGTGTCTGCAAAAGAGCAACATAGCTATTATGTTTATGTTATTCCTCCACAGCCAAAGACAGTGTACCCTGTCAGAATGGACGCATTACACTGGGATGGCACGTGTATGCTTTGTACCCAAGTATCATATTAGATGTCTGTGAATTTCTTTTAGTAAACTGCTTCTTTGGGAACTGACATGTGACCTCTTATATAACACAACCAAGAGATTTTATTGTCACTGTCTAGTGCTATACTTTGTCTCTACTTGTGGGTTATTTGTCCTGTGCATAAAAAGCCAGGTTAAATAAATGTCAAAAATATATCTGCAATAAGTTATCTGTATGCCATAAGTAAAAGTTCTATATATTTTGCCATAAGAAAATACATGCATCTTTAAGTTGTAACATGCTGTGACTAAAATACCATGCTTTCAAGTGGCTAAAGCTGTGGGATCAATTTTAAAGATATACTGAACTTGAATTTCTGAGGTAAGAATTGCAATCTTGAGTATACTTTGTGGATGGGCATCATTTGTTATTACTTGAACATTTCTTAATGAAATGCCAAATAAGGACAGAGATGCAACCTTTGAAAGACAGACCCTAGTGTCTTTAGTTTATATGCCTTATCTGCCACAGTCTGTCATTCTGTATTATACTCAGTTTACATTGCTTGTGCTGTTGTGATCTTCTGTTCAGTAGACTGTACAAATGAATGACCTAAAATACTACTTTAATGAGCTGTCAGTATATTGTAAATAAATCCTGTTTCTTTGTCCTGAGGACTTGTGCCCCCCGATTAGACGCACATACAGTGAACTGCATTACAAGAGTATAAAGTTGTGTGTGTCTTTACAGCAGTAACTACTCACTGAGTGTATCTAAGAAGCATGATGTATTATATTGTTCTGAAATACTTTATATTGTTACAGAAAAAAGCACGTTATCACTAGACACCACTCTTAGTCTGATATAAGCATTTGCATACTCTGATTTTCCCAATCTAAAAACATATTTTGAGAAACAAACCAGAAGCAAGGATAGGTATTTTAAATCTATTTCTGACTATAGTGCTAACAGACTATGGTATACTTTATATTGTGAAATTGGATATAGTATGGCTATTTCCAGTTTTACAATATAAAGTTTACAGTGGCTTGCCATGGCCAGCAATATACTAAAATCATGGAATCCCTCCTTTGAACCAATACAGTGGTTGTTCACCATTATGTAGTGTGAGTTCTGTAGTGTCCCACTGCCAAATAGACACCAGGACATTTTACTAATGTTGCCTGATAATCCAAACTTTCTACATTTCTGTAGTTATTCAAGATGGGGGGGCAAACATGCTGACTGTGTGAATGGTATACCCACAGGCCATGCATTCAGGTGAATGCCTGCTTCTACTCAGGTGTAATAGGGTAAAGGCAGTAGTTTTGTAAGTTATTTATTTGGAATTATTCTTAATGCAGCTCTTATCACATATATGCTTCTTTTACCATAGTAAATAGTAAAACAAAATTAAAAATGCACTTTTAATGTCACTAAGTCCCCTCTGGTCCTCCACCCCCCCAACACACACGCACACACACACACAAACACAACTTCTGCATCTTCTGGCACCACTGTCCCCCAGTTCCTTATTTCTGTAAAATTCTGTTTCTTCTTAACTAACATCATAAGCAGCATTACCACTATAGAGGCTGATAAACTTCCATCTCAGTTAGAGGCAGGAAAGGAGTATGTTCTTCATATTGATCACTGCTTCAGAAGCCATAGTTATGTGGGTTATACCCTGGATAGAATATTTTAGCCATCCAGCCAAAAGTTTCAGGGCAACTTTCATGCACCCAGACCTTTACTTAGCTAGAGCTGGGTTGACTAAAAAGTCAGATTCAGATGACAATCCCTTCAGAGTTCCCCTGCTGCACAAAAGAGCTCTCCTCTGTTGGCTTTCATAGAGCGACCATCAGCTAATGTGTTCTCTTGCTAGGTAGCTAAGTTCCTTTCAGGGAAAAAAAAAACTTGCACATTACTTTTTCATTGTTAAAAGCTACTTTTAAGATAGGTGAAGTTATTTTGCTTGACTGTCTCTTCAGGAGTGCGCTATTTTACTTTTGTGATAAAGGTTATTAAAAGTTGTTAGACACTTTTTTTTCAGTTGGAAAACTGTGTTTATTTTATTTTGGGGACTGGCAAAAGTATTTAAAGTGCATTTAAATGTGTTCATTTCCGGAGAAAGTTATTTTTGTGCTGCTTCCCTGTTTTAACATCTATTGCTGCTAAACTTCCTAAGGAAGCAAACACCATTTTTTGCTTGACCATTGAAGAAACTAATAGTCCACCAGTCAGACTTTCTTCCATCCATAACAAGAAAAATAAAAAAAAGATTCTTAAGCAGCCTCTGCCACCACAGCAAGCTGACTCTGCTGTGGCCAAAGCTAGTTCCACAGACCACTCAACTTTTTCTTAAGATCCTTCTGGATGAGTTCATATAACCATGTCCTCTGCAGCTGTAGGGTTCTCCTCAGTGGGCAAGGGAGAGACCACTGCTTAGTTAGAATGTTGAGCCCATCCCTGGGGAAACTGTTGTTGGCAATAGTGGTTCTGTTTTTCCACATTTTCCTGTCAAAAAGGGAGAGAAAATTAAACATTTATCTTCTCGTGTGTCAGTTACTCTTGATAGGAGTAATTTATTAGGCTTGGCTCAGGGTCCTGTCAGGCTGTTGGCCCTTCTTGTAAGGTAGTTTCTATTAAAAGAAAAAGGGGCTCCTCTTTCCCTAAAGAGGTTCAAAAAATGGAATCTGTAGGGAACTATAAAGGGACAGATGCAGTTTTTTTCTCCTCAGTTTTCTGATTCAGATTCTGAGAAGAGTGTGGTATCTGATTCTCTCTATGAGGGATTCTATTCTTCTGAGACTATTTCCAGGATGAGGCAATGTTTTCAATGTAAGAATACTGAGGTTTCTCCACACCACGAAAATATTACAATTTGGTAAAACTGGAATTTCCAGAAACTTCACCCATCCATGTCTAATTGCTGTCAGCCTTGTAGGATGTTTTGTTACATCCTGTGGTTTCCTTAATAGTTAACCTGCTGTCCCTGAGAAAACAGATAAATTGTATAAAGTTCCTCAGTCTCGCAAGTTTTTATACACTAATCCCAGACCTGACTCAGAAGTGTCAGTTTTAGTAAATCATGCTAGCTACTGATGAGCATTTTGTTAATTCTAATCCTTCTCCTCCTGATAAGCATGGAAAAGCTTTTGATAAATTTAGGGAAAAGCAATTTCTGATAAAAACACAGAAGAACTCAGGTATGACCAAGGATTCCAGTTTCAACTGAAGTTTTAATGTGAAAACATAAACGCTTTCATAGGAAAATCTGCTTCATCAGATGCTAATAAATACAACTGAAATGTGCTTCTTTTTATACAACCTCTAGCAAGCACTAGTAGTCACATGATACAAATTAGGTAAAAACAATTAACATCATAACACTTGAGCTTACTACCCTACTGAATGAAAGAAATGTTTGCAAGTATGCACTGCTATCAATAGAAGGTACTTATGAAAAACATACAAAAAATTCACATTCCTACACACACACACACACATACACACACACACACACACACACACATATATATATATATATATATATATATATATATATATATAAACACATGTACATATGTAATACACAGTCTTTTAAATGCAACTTTAGATGTAACATATATATATTTGTAAAAGTGTATGTATAAAAATATACATAAAAGATTTTATATATATATATATATATATATATATATATATATATAAGTAAGCACACTTTATTAGTGGTACATTTAAAAAGAAAAAAGAGAGAAAAAACTATCTAAACAAGGGTCTGGATTTAAGCTTGGGTTTAAGTGGCACATATTCATTTAAACCATGGCCTGAATCTCCCCTAAATCTAATAATCCATCTGGCCTTTAACTGCTCAGTCATATTATGTATGTCTCCCCCCCGATGTTGTCATAAATTCTGCCTATGGCCATAAACTTAAAGATGTGTTCAGAGTTAGTACCAATAACATGCTTGGCCAAAGCACTAACTTTATTTCTCCTACTGATATAGTAAATATGTTCTCAAATCCTTTCTTTGAAGGGCCTGTCTGTTTTGCCTATATAGAATTTTTTTACATTTAAGGCAATGAGCAAAATAAACTATATGTTGGCTTTCACATGTGGCTTGCACCTGAAAGTGAAACACTCTATTCTGGTCTGGATGTTCAAAGCTCATAACTTGTCTTTTAGTTATGCTATCCTAAGAACAGTTTTCAGTCTAATAGAGCAGTTGTAACATATCCATGTGGTAAATGCAACTATTGTAAATACATTGACAACACAGCTAGCTTTGAACATCCAGACCAGAATAGAATGTTTCACTTTCAGGTGCAAGCCACATGTGACAGACAAAAAAAGCAAAAAAAGCGTTTCTTCCACTGAAAAAATAGATCTATATTTAGTTCTATTGAAGGGGGTTTCCACTCAAACTTCTGTCACAACAAGGGAAAACGTCAGGATTCTAGATGGAAAACTTCAGAATTCTAGATCTCATGACTTCCATGAGTCCCATGATACCCCCTTGCAAGACTCCACATGAGAAAAATGCAATAGTATAAGAAATATCTTTGGTCCCAGCATCAATACCCATTGTGTTTTCAAATTCTAATTCTAGGATTTGTGAAGATGGAAATCAATTGGTGGTGATATCAAATTTGTCAGAATCCATGATTGCCATTCTCTCCTGCTCCAAAGCAGTCAGTCACAACACATACCTTAGACTTTGCATGGGAATCAGTGTTGATGGGTATAAATGATCACTGTCTTTAGGGCAAGGAAGACAGAGCAAAACACAAGCATAAACAAACAGCTCTTATAAAGCTATTATAAATGCTCTCAACTCTCTGAACCATCTGCAGCCCTGGGACTTCTTCAAGTGTTTACAGACAATACCATAGTACCATAGTGATGTGGTACAAAAACAAGCAATAAAACCAGCTCTTACTCCCTATGCAAACTAGTGATTTTACCATGGGATATACCTTTACAGCAGAATGTCACTCCACAGGCATCTTACCTGTGTGGCAAGCAAGCTGAGCAGGACCAAGGCAGACCCTCATGGATGGAAATTGAATCAGTGAAGTTTCTAAGATTTGATCCCTCTATGGGGAATTCCTCAAGTATACATTTTTGCCTCCTGTCTAAACAATCAGCTGGCATAATTCTGCTCCAGGACTCCATTCGGAAGGCCTGGAAAGCAGATGAAGACAGGAATGTTCCTGTATCCTTTTCTACCCTTTCCACTAATATCCATAGGTTCATAGGTTCATAGGTTCATAGGTAGGTACTAGGCTATCTGCCTGAGGGCTTTTATAAGCCTAGCCAGAGTGTGTCGGCTTTCCCCACCCCATTGATTAATTAACTGATCCTCTGTCAAGCAGAGCCAATGAAGTGATCCCAGGGGTTACCCATCCACTCGTCAAGGTTTCTCTTGAAGAGTGTTAGTGAGGGGCTCTGCCTGATGTAATTTGGAATTTTGTTCCAAAGCATGGGGAGTGTCTGTGACAAGAATCTATCCCGCCAGTATGTTCTATTTATTGTTGTGGCGAGGTTTAGCTCACTAGAGCGCGTGGCTCGCAGTGACTTGGATTTCTTTAGGTGGAGCATGTCTATCAATTCTGAGTTGAACATGGCTTTGTAAGTCAGGCAGAGATCACCTCTGAGTAAGCGATATGCCACTGAGTACAGCCGGAGTTTTTTCAGTCGGGCTGCATAGGACATATGTTTGAGGCCAGTAATCCTCTTGGTGAGGTACGTTTGTGGTCTTTCCAGCTGTTGGAAGTGTCATGTGAGGTACATCCCAAATGGGGCATTGTACTCTATGATGGGTCTAATGAGTGACGGGTAAAGGGGCACTATAACCTCTTTACTTCTAGATGCAAACCCTTTAGTAATTATATGGGCC
Organism: Protopterus annectens; assembly: GCF_019279795.1. NCBI lineage: Eukaryota > Metazoa > Chordata > Ceratodontiformes > Protopteridae > Protopterus > Protopterus annectens. Next base: position 116,387,148 of record NC_056726.1, on the reverse strand, counting down.
ACATAGAAGGATTTCCTAATTACTTTGGCAATATGATTGCTAAAGGAGATATTACTATCTACCTGGGTCCCCAGATCTCTTATTACCTCTTCTGTATTAAGGGGGCTGCCACCTATGTGGTAATTTGTGGGTTTTTTGTTTTTCCCAAATGGGATGACTATGCATTTTTTGGCTTTTAGCTTGAGGCCATGACTTTGACACCAGGTGTCCGTTTCAGTAAGTACCTTTTGGAGGATGTCCGTGTCAGCCGGAGAGTCAATTATGGCTCCCAGTTTGCAGTCATCGGCTAACTTGGTTAGCCATAGTCCTTCTGTGTTTGCCTGTACTTCTGAGAAGTATGTGCCGAACAGTAGGTGTCCCAGGACCAAGCCTTGTGGGACACCACTTGTGACTGGTTTAGAGTCAGACCTGGAGCCCGCTGTTCTTACCGTGTGAGTTCTGTCTGTAAGCCAGTTGGCAACCCATCTTGTGATGCAGGGGTTTATGTTCAGGCTGGTGAGTTTTTCTGTAATACCCAAGTGGGGAATGGTGTTTAAAGCCTTGGTGAGGTCAAGGTAGGCTGTGTGAACCACCTTTCCCTCGTCTATGGCCTTGCTGACTGTCTCGAAGAAGTCATCCAGGTTTAGTAGGCATGATCTGCCCTTAACAAAGCCGAACAAGGTATTTCTGAAGATTCTGAAGGATTCCCCAAACATATTTGTGGTGACTCCTTTCTGGCCCAGGCAACAGTGGTCTACCCTTCATTTGGAATTGGGCAGAGGCAAGTACCACAGGCTTCCTCACAGACTGTATTTACTCACACAAAACTAGAGGTGTTTGATACATCCTGACCCCAAACTACTGCAACTGACTGCTCTGATGATAGGGTCTTAATACATTTTAGGCACCTGTTTTCTGAGGGTGTCCTGCAGATACTAATGGAGGCAAGAAACCCTGCTACTACAAAATCCTATATTAGCAAAAAAATCTAGATGATGCCAGCAAAAGAACCAGCACCTATTCAGGGTGAGAGTTTCTCTAGTTTTAGAGTATTTGTGCAAGTTACTATCCTATGGCCTATTTTACTCCTTTATCAAGGTTCATTTGTCAGACATTTCAGCATGTCTGCCCATGGATCTCCCTCTTTAAATGCAGTCACGTGAAAATATTTTAAAAGGAGTTTTATATGAGAAGTCTCACAGAAAACATGTAGCTCCTTCTTGGGATCTTAATTTGTGTGTTAGAGAAGTTAATCCATACCTCTCAACTGTACAGATTTTTGCAGAATGTCCAGATTTTTGTCATAAATATTTGGGGTGTTTCTAATAAGATTGTGGTTTTCTGGCAAATTATTGAGGGTTGAAGTCAGAAAATAATGACAGACATTTGAGTTTCAGACTTTATACCCTTCAGAAAATTCATGCTACTGCAAAACCTACTATTCTATCAATTTTCTAAATTTGTAAGAGAAATATTTAAAAATGTCCCTATTTTTGGGCCTTTGTCCCCCCATTTTTGATGGCTTTGTCCAGAGTTCTTGCTCTAAGAGGTTGAGAAGTATGGAACACTGTCTTAATTTGAACCAGCTCATCTGGCGGACTTGAGGTTCTTGACATGATAAACAGTTTTGCTGATTGCTCTGACCTCTACAAGAAGTTTATCTGAGTTGCAAGCTCTTATAGTGAGTTAACCTTATTTTAGGGTTTCTTTGAGATTCTTCTTTTATGCCTATAGTGGTATCTTAATTTACCTTAAGCCGGTCTAGCCCTCTCCTTGTTTCCTTTTCATAACTCAAAAATAAGGGAAAAAGGATACTTCATACCTTGGATGTCCACAAACAGGTAATATCTTGGCATAATTATATTTTCAGAACTTCTGATCAGTTGTTCTTTTCTTGTGAAGGTAAGAAGAAGGGATAACCTGTGCCAAAACAGACTCTTTCCAAATGGTTGTCGCAGGCTATTACCTTTTGTTATTTCCACCACAACAACTGTATTTTAGGCAGGATCAAGGCTCACTCTAATAAGGCCTTAGCTTCATCTGTGGACTTTTGGAAAGGATTGGACTCTAGAAGTATCCTAGAGGCAGCAACTTGGTCCTCTGTGTATACTTATACTATCAAATGGATTAATCATCTAGATCTAGGGCAGGCTTTGCTAGGGCCATTCTCCAGGGGCTCCTTGACCCTTTCCTTTCCATAGCCCAGTTATTTTGAGCCATGATAATCTACTTATTTAGTAAACTCTGGTAATCTACCCATATAGCTAAGGCTACTGCAGCAGTGATCAATATAATGAACATAGTACAGTTGTGTAAGTAAACTTATCTTAACAGTGGATGTTTAAATGATCACTGCTGCAGGAGCCGCTCCCTCCCTGCAGCCAACCCCTTATTTTTTGTGTGTTGTTTACTACAGGGTGTGGACATTTTTTTATTCTTTTCCTAACAATACCCTCTCAGGACTTGGCCTCCCTCTCTCAGTTGGCATGAAAGCTTTGATGTGCTGGATGCCCCAACTTGACTTTTTAGTCATTTGGGCGTGTGCAGGGTACCCTGCTGTTTTAGAAGCTGGTCTTCTGTTATATCCTATGCAGGATATAGCCCATATAACCATATAGATCATTCTGAAATCTGCTGTTATGGTTAGTTTACTTAACATAGCTGTACTTTCTTCATTAGATTTCATTAGATAAATGTTTGCAACCTGAAATAGGTATGCCTTAATATTTGCCTAATTTTGGTGCTTTAAGAAATATTTTCATTATGTAAAACAAACACTGTTTTCTACTAGGTATGCTTCCTCACTCATGATGGTTTCAGTGTCTATGTAAATGATGAATTCTGATGCGTGCATATGATCATCCCTGTAAATGGCTATGCTCAGTAAGGCTATACTAGTCAATAAAATATAAATAAATACCTCATTTAATTATCTTTTGTTACCCTCTTCTCCATCTTATCTGCCCTTATACTTCATCTTCTTTCTTTCACTCTCTTGTTGAATACCCTCAGCAATCTCAGCATCTTATTTGTAATGGACTAGCTTTGTTGTTTTCCTCTTTCCATAAGCTCTTCCCCCATGCAGCGCCATCTTATTCCTCTCATTTTCTTCTTTAATGAACACTGCTCTCCCCTGCTGCTTTTTCTTGCAGTCGTGTACCTATCTCAGATTACTGGCATACCTTTATATGGTCTAGTTCTTAATATGCTTCTGATAATTTGTATGTGTTGAACATTTTAGAGCACTCCATGTCATCTTGTTTAACTTTTGTTTTCTTCATCTGTGTTTGTAAGTTATTGCTTTATTTTTCCATGAGCATGTACTCTAAATGTGTTCTGCAGCACTGCAATTTCCCAGTAGTCAACAAATGCTTGCAAATAAATATTTTTATAAGCAAATGTGTGAAGTAACTGAAAGTGGACATCTTTTATCTAGCCCCCTCCCCAGGTCATAAAAACACAAAGAAACAAAATAGGAAATATATGTATTCTATCGGGTCTATATTAGAACATCGAAGTTTCAAAACTTTGAGTGTTCTAATATTGACCCCTATTCAGCGAAAACTGAAAATATTGAAGCAACAGAAAACCAATTTTTTTCCTAGGGAAAGAATTTGGTTGTCCATTTCGGTATTTTCAGCACTGTGGTGGAAAGTTACAGGTTGGGTTCAGGTAAGTGTGCGATTGAGTGCGGGTTAGGTTAGTTAGGGTTCGGGTGCGGGTTAGGCATGTGTGCGATTGTGTGGACATGAGGGTTAGGGCCAGTTAGGTGAGTTAGGGTTAGGGCATGGGTTAGGTAAGTATGCGATTGTGTGGACATGAGGGTTAGGGTGGGGTAGGTGAGTTAGGTTTAGGGCGCGGTTAAGGTGAGTTTGCGATAGTGACGGACCTTAGGGTTAGGGTTTGGGTTAAAGTAAGTGGATAGTTAGTGGTGTGTGTATAGTTTAGTGTAGGGTTAGGTGTAAGATTTTACGTGTATGTGTATGGATTGCTGTTTGTTTGGTGTGCTTGTGTGTATGTGTTTTGGAACAGCAAATTTTTTCCCTAGGAAAAAATTTGCTGTTCTGTATGTTCGATGTTTTCAGAATACGCTGAATAGGAGTCGATATTCGAAGTTTTGAAATTTAGATGTTCCAATATAGATCCATTCTATCACCATATTCAGCAACTAAACATAATATTGTACATACTAGTATGACAACATCTTTTATTTAGCAATATATTTATTTCACTTGAACAGCAATGAAACATCATATATCAAACATTAACAGGTACTTTAGCACCAACCTCCACACATCAGACTTCATGCAACAACTATAAACATGCAAACACAGTGGTTGGTTAACTGGTTTATGCGTATATAGGGTGTTGCTATATTATTTACAAGCTTTGCAGGTATGCTTCAGACGACTGAACAGAAAGGGGATATGATCTGAATTCACTTAAATGTTTTTGTGTTATGTGGTAGGGGCTAATTTCAAGATGTATTACAAAGGTCAATTAGATGCATGATAGCTGGAAATGAAATAACTTGCTATACAGTTGTGGCAATGTTACATCATAGACCAAAACGTTTAGTACTGATACAGTGTCCCAATTCTACAGGTTAAAATTTCCAGTGGAAGTCCATACAACAGTGGTGATATGTAACAGGAGGACATCAGTGAAGTAGGTTGTTGCAATGCATGCATGCTCCTATTAATCAATGCTCTTATTCTATTTGCATCTTCATGTATTAACATATAGCATCATTTACTGATGTTCTCTATTACTAACCTTAACAAATTTCAGCTTGGGGTCTCAGTAAGTCCTGATTTTTAGGGATGCTGGCACTTTCTTATGATAGCATTGTGTTCTGGTCCTACTTCATGTCAGTTGCTTTATATGACAGTATGCAGTGGTCCACATGTCCAGCCAAACATAACAAATGCCAGAATGTTCAGAAAAATAAGGAATCAGTTATTATTCAGAGAAAACCATACATGTCACTAAATAACACAATAATAAGTCTTTGCTTGATGACTCAGTAACATCCTTTGCATTAAATGAATTAATTATTAGTCCAGCAGTTTCTCACGTTTATGCAATAAATGTCCTCTCAGTGAAGAAAATCAATTGACAGCTCATATCTGTCATGTTCAGGTGTTATGGGCTACTCCAGTAATGGCATTTACAAGCAACATGATACACACGTCACACATAAGGTGTACGGTGCTGCATATTGTTTTCATGAAATGAGAAGCTGAGTGCCAAATAACCAGCCAAAAGAAATGCACCAATATGACTTTGCCTCAGGAGGATGGGTGCAGTTGTGCAGTTATGCCTCTGACTTTGGAATCATGTAGTATGGTTAATCATAGCACTGAAGCAATAGCCTGCTCTGTCAGTCTGGTGTTGAACTGTCAAATTTCCATTCTGTTTTCTTACCGCATAACTTGAGTATATTTGTCCAGTACACTGTGGCAGATACAAGTAGATTGGTCTTAAATCTTTGGACTGACCCAAATGATCAGGAAAAGGAATCATCGTCTTCAGAGCCCCATATACAGTTTAACCCAATGTTAGTACTGTCAATATCCAAATCTTCCCCAGCCAAAAGCATGACATATTTCTTTCTTCCTAAATCTGCTACTCAAATGCTTTCCAATTTCTCAAGTACTTGAATCATGTATAAATTTAAATCACCTTCTATGCTAGCATCTTCTGTCACAAACATGATTTATTTACTTACTTGCTTACTCGTTTATTTGTATTTGTATTATTTGTATTTATTTATTCATTTATTTACATTTGTTTATTTGTATTTATTTATTGATTTATTTATATTTTGTTGACTGGTTTAACACTGACAAACAATGCCCATTTTCAGGATAGACCCAGGTTGCAAAATATAGCAAAAAAATGCAGGAAAAAAATAACAATCAAAATAACAATAATATTAACAAATAATGTAAGTTACAATAATCTGTGCAAAAATACTATGTAAGATTAAGAACAATAAAAAATAAATACAGTAAATATAGAAATAGTAAAAAATAGTGAATATTGTAGTAACAAAACATAATAATATGATTATAATTACGGCACTGCCAACAAACAGACTACAATGAGACAAGAAGAGCAGCCCACCCTAGAAGAAGTAAGAACAACACTAAAGAAAATGAAGGCAGGGAAAGCAGACGGCTCAGATGAGGTCACAGCAGAGATGATAACGATACTAGGTGAGACAAGGGACAAATGGCTCCTAAGGATACTCATAACAGTGTGGAAAGAAAGGCATATCCCGGATGACTGGAGAAGAAGCATGCTCATGCCAGTGTACAAGAGCAAATAGGACATCCACAACTGTGGGCAGTGCAGAGGCATCAAACTCCTATCACATTGCATGAAAGTTCTGGTGTGGGTGATTGATAAACAGATACGCAGAGTAGTAGAATTTAACATGGGAGATGAGCAGGTCGGATTCACATCAGGATGCAGCCCAGCTGACCCAATGCTTGCAGTGAGACAGATAGTTAAAAATAAGCTATACATGAGGAAAGAGTCCAACGGCATTCCTAGAATTGCAGAAAGCATATGACAAGATCCAAAAAGCTGGTCTGGGCAGTACTTTGGTGGTTCATAGTCCCAGAAACATTGATAGAACTAGTGCAGGCTATATACAAGGACACAATGACTCAAGTAAGAACAGTGTTTGGCCTCACAGAGGGGTTCTCAGTGGGAGTGGGTGTACACCAGGGTTCCACTCTGAGCCCACTGCTGTTCATACTGGTGATGGACTACATTAGATAAGAGGTTGGAAGGAACAGATCAGCAAAGTTACTGTATGCAGACAATGTGGCATTACAGGCCAACTCTGAGCAAGAACTTTAGCAAAGGATAGGGGAATGGAATACAAAACTGAAGGCACATGGGATGAAACTAAGCACAGATAAGACAGTGGTAATGGCAGCAAATTGGGGAAACCAAAAGAAGCAGAGAATTGAGATAGAAGAGAAGATAGTGGAACAGGTAAATAGCCTGAAGAATCTGAGAAGGGTGGTTGAGAAGGGAAGTCTGAATGAAGAGGTCAAAGCTAGAATCAGAGGGGCTGCAGTCATCTGCCATAGAGTCTCAGGTATAGTCGATGACAGGCAAATGCCAAAGAAGCTGAAAAGAAAGGTGTGCAAGACAGTGGTGCGACCAGTACTAATGTATGGTCCAGAAACCTAAGCAGTAAAGGCAGAGCAGATGAAGAAGCTAGAGGTGATGGAGATGAAGTGCCCGACAAGGGTGGTAGGATGAACTCTGTGGGGCAAAGGAGGAAATGAGGATAAGAGCAGAAGCCAAAGTAGCTCCAATCGCAGAAAAGATCAAAGAGAACAGATTACAGTAGTTTGGATACATGCAGAAAAGCAGAAGACAATCTGGTGAGGAAGATTTGGGACAGACAGGAAGAAGGTAAGAGGAAACAAGGACATCCAACAAAGAGGTGAATGGATTGTGTGAAAGAAGATCTGCAACTGTCAGGCATGAGTGTTGAAGAAGGCAGGAGTGTGGCATTGAAATGAGAGAGATGGTGACAGTTAACACAATACCCCAACCCCACGTAGAAAATGGGAAAAAGGGAGCTGATGATGATGATGATGATGATGATGATGATGATGATGATGATGATGAATTATAATATTATTACATCAATGGGTGTTTCCCTTTCTCTGAATAATAATGCACTTTGTCACCTAAGTAAGGAAAGTCCAGTATTAGCAGTCAAAGTTGGCAGTCTGGTAGCAGAGGCTTATTAATTTTGCTTCCCTACACTCAGACCAGAGAATTACCAAAGACATTAATATAAACATCTTAGTGTGTATTAAGTCAGACCTTGAGTATAAATATTACACTTAACATTTGGTAAAATGTACAAGGTACTGATTTTCACTAGTGATTACACCTTCATCCAAGGTCCCAGTTTCTACCATTTCTCTCCTAGTACAAGAATTATCAAGAAGTATTTCAGTTTTACTTCACTCAGTTGATATGTGTTTAACCTTGTTTCCCAGTGATGCATGCTTACCTTCTCCCATGTATCACTAAGTCCTCATGATTATTTGCATTGATGGTATAAATCTGCATTTACTTAGCAGAGTAAGATAGTATTTCCTTTCACATGAAAGCAATTGTGATACATATTACCAAGTCCACTGGCACACGACGGACCCTAGGTGGTTTTTAAGCCAAGGACAAACCTGTGCACACTTTCTTTAGGATCATGGAGAATTGAAGATGTTCTTTTGGATATACCTTCCTGATTGTTTTAAATGTATACTTACCAAATTTATCATATACGAGCTAGCTACTTGGTGTTGTAAACATTGGCTCTAGGTAATTTGGTCACACTGACTAATGTTGATGTTACATTCTGACCCCGTGTAATGTAGGAAAAAGGGGGTTGATGATGACAATGACCACTTACTTACCAGGTTGTTTTAAGCTATCTTTATTTTTTAATAAATAATTTATTATTTAAAGTGATTTGCTGATGGTAAAATCTTACCTGTGTACCAGAGCACATGGTGCATAAACTGCCAAACATTTTCCCTATCAGCAAATATATATATATATTTTTTTATTGTTAAAAAAAGACTTTTAATCTTACATTTCCCCCTCTCTGATGCCATTGTGTATAAATAGCATCCTTTAACTTCAGTGGCAACAATGAGGTACATCCATAGACTTTAATTGGAGCAGCATCACACATGCATGAAGAAGCATCCATTAAAGTCCATGGATACTCCTCACTCTGTCCCCAAGGTGACTTTTATTTGGGCCATGAAAATGTCCAAAAATGTAAAGATTAATATCAAGAAGAAATGCATCATGACACTTAATTCATCTGATCCCATGAAGTTGGTGTGAATGACAGCAAATCACTTTAATAAAGCAAAATGATTTCATTGTTTAATAAAGGCAAATTTTTTGAGTATGTTTTAAATTTGTAATATTGAACATTTTTCCAGCAAGAAGTAACACAAAATTTGTTAACTAGTAATAACAAAGTTATCCATTTCAGAACATTTTGACCATAAAAGACCAGTCACACTGGTGTCATTATAATCCACCAATATCCATATTCATTAATTGCAACTGCTTTGACTGTGTGCACCTTATATGTCTGATTGTGATAAAAAAATGAGTGCTATAAAGTATTCTAAATTGCTTAATACAAATGCACCCTAGTCCTGCAATGATGGATTAATAACTATTTAAGGTTTACCAACATAATGTTGAATTTCATAATGTCTAATAGTCATTTGGTTGAAAACTAACATCTCAACCCAAAACATTGAATTATCAAAATGTCTACAATCATTTCATTGAAAAAGCAATGAGATTAACCATACTATTTTGCAGGGGAGCTATGCCCCCTGCACTCCCCACACCCCCCTACTTAAATATATCAACTCTGAGATTGCACTACAGTGCAGAAATGGAAACATTCGATACTTTCAACATTGTGTGTTTAGACTAATTTTATTTCAACATTTTGATAATTGAAGATAGTGTGTTCAACCAATTCAGTTTCAACCATTTAGCATTCAACATTATGTCGGTAAACCACTATTTAACCTGATCATGACAGCAGAGTCAGTTATTTTCAACCATAGACAGCCCCATACCCAACAATTATAGCCATATTGTTGACTTGGAAATAATAATAATAGTAATAGTAATGATGATAATAATAATAATAATAATAATAATAATAATAATAATAATAATGTATTTAAAGTTTGCTTCACACAAACACACAGTAGCCACAATGAAGTATTACAGTTTACTCTACACAAATGCACACTATCCTGGCAAAGCTATATTAATGGCTGTTTAAAATGACCAGATGACAAGAGGAAATATTGCATTCATCCATAGACAACTTCTTACTCCCACCCAGCAGATATAGCTGCTTTGTTAACTAAATGCATCTCACTCAGGTGTCTGAGTGTGGTAGAAAATAATAGCCACAATAATATATTTCAAGTTTGTTTCACACAAACACGTGGTAATCACAATAATGTATTCTGATTTACTTTCTGCAAAATACATAATAGTCCTATAAAACAAAGTTAAAAACTGTTTAAAATGATCAGATGACAACAAGGTGAATTATTTTCATACACAACCCACCAGTTATACCTGCTTTGCTAATGGGGTACACCTCAGACATCCAACTGAGACAAAGTAATGAACACAGTGATGCATTTTATGCAGGCTTTTTTATAATTACCAGTGATTTCCTTGGTATTGGGGGAGGGGTGACCCTGGAACAAGACGGCAGTGTAGTTCTTTTTGATAGCCCACTGACTGATTATATTTTATAATTTTATAACTTTAATAAGTGAGTCAAGTGGTATTTCAGACATAAAGATACTACATTGTGGCTACAGAACTTGACTGAGCAGTTTAAAATGCAAATCTTGAGGACAAAATGCTCCTTATGTTTAGGAATCTTTACCAGTTTGCTGTGGATGCTTTAGCTTTTCAGGAAGAAAACAGAAGACAAAGAGAATCTCAGCATTTAAAGGGATAACTCTGACTCATTAGGTAAAAGGTTAGAGAACCTGCAACAGAAAATATATGATTTAGAAAAATGTTCTATATTAAATAATGCATACATTATTGGCACACCGGAGACCATTCCCACAGAGGAATTAGAATCTGCTGTTCTTTTTGTGATTAAACATATTTCAAAACTGCCATAAGAAATGTCTGGCAGAATAGATAGAATTCACAGACATGTATTCATGGCACTTGCTTTCTTAAAAACAAGAGAATGGTAAGTTACATTAACAGAAAGCTCAAAGGAATAACATGGAGAATTTACAAGATTAAGTGTGTGAAAGATTTCCCTCCAGCCCTTTTTTATCATAGAAAAGACTGATGCCATGTAAGACATTTGTTTTCCTAGGCAGGCATTACTATTATGCTTTTGTATCGAGCAGTTTTACTAGTTTGGAAAGAAAATGTTTCCAGCCAATCCAAGGGCAAAGCACCTGCATGGGACTTTTTCACAGGGAAAACACAAACTGAGCACTACTCCTCAGAAGGTCTGGAGTTTATACTGGGAATTAAAGAGATGGAGTGGGAAGCCAGTAAAATACAGAAAGAAAAAAAATCTGATAGTGACAACCCAAAACACTACAGTGGCAAGGAGAACAAAATACAGGAGGCGTGAGATATGAAACAGAGCAGGACAGCCACCTGATTAATGTTTAATTAGTTTGCTATGATGAAGTAACAGGAAAAAGACTGAAAAATAGTCCAGGGTGACCACCTAGGAAAGATAGATGAAGTTTTTCTATGAGATTTCACAAGCAGACCACCCTCCCAATCTCAAGAACCCCACTCAGCCTTCCTGAAGACATTGGAAGATATGAATGTCTCACCAAATACCATCATATTGGGAGACTTCAACTACCCTAACATAGACTGGGTGCACTATTCTAGCCCTAACACCCTAGCCCAAAGGTTCCTGGAGTTCATAAACTCAAATGCAATGGAACAGCTAGTCACCTCTCCCACAAGGGGGGATAATATACTAGACCTGATCATCACAAACATGGGGACAAAATGCTCCACACCGGAAGTATTCCCCTCACTGGTGAGATCTGACCACAAACTAATCACCCTGGATATACATTTACCACCTCCACCCCCAGCACAAAAGACTACAGTGAGAAACTTCTCAAAAGCCGACTTTACACTTCTCAAGACTGAGATAGTATCATTTAAGCCCACAGGGCCAATGGAAACCACATCCCACAATGCTGAATCCTACACAAATGCTTTCTACGGACATCTCCAAGAATGCATGGATCGTGCAATCCTAAATAAAACCAAGACCCTCTCCACCAAAGAAAGCGTCCTGTCTGGTGGACCCCAGCCATAAACAAATTGTATAACAAAAGAAGGAAGCTACTGCAAGACAGAGCAAAATCCCATAAAGGGAAGGCATCTCTGATCAGCACTAGTAGAAAGCTACGTTCTCTCATAAAAACATCCAAGGCCAACTTTGAGAGAAAAATCGCCAAGGACACTAAAGATAACCACAAGGCATTCTTCAGTTATGTTAGAAACCTGGGCAGAAACCCTCAGATATGCTCAGAGTTAGTACACAATGACAAAAAATTTACCGAACCCACAGATATTGCCAACATTCTGGCAGACAGGTTCAGTGCAAATTTCTCCCCTCCCTCACCTCCAAAAGAAGAAATACTCATCCCAGCTGAATGTAACCTCCCTGTCATCTCTGATGTGCAGGTGGGAACCGCCCTCAGCAAAGCAAAAAACACAGCATCTATGGGACCTGATGGTATCCCTGGCTGCGTGATACGTGAACTCCAAGAAGAGCTAAACCCGCATATAAAAATGTTATTTAACCTTAGCCTTACTACAGGATATGTACCCGAACACTGGCGTACAGCAACAGTGGTCCCACTCCACAAGGGAGGCTCCACTACAGACCCTGGGAACTGCCGCCCCATAAGCTTAACCAGCCTGGTCTGCAAAGCTATGGAAAGAATTATTATGAAACTCATAAACAACGACATTGGGGACCTACAGACACTTGATCCCACCCAGTTCGGCTTTGTAAAGGGCAGATCATGCCTTTTGAACCTGGTTGACTTTTTCGAAACAGTCACTAGAGCCATTGATGAGGGCAAGGCAGTCCATACAGCCTACCTGGACTTGGCTAAAGCCTTCGACACAATACCCCACTCAGGGATCATAGATAAGCTAAACAGCATAAATGTAAATCCATATGTCACAAGATGGGTTGCAAACTGGCTAAAGAACAGAACCCATAAAGTCAAAATTGCAGGAGCCATGTCAGACTCAAAGCCAGTCACAAGTGGTGTCCCACAGGGCTCTGTCCTGGGACCCCTCTTGTTCGACATTTACTTCTCAGATGTGAAAGCAAACATGAGAGGGTTGTGGCTGACAAAGTTCGCAGATGACTGCAAACTCGGCACCATAGTCGATACACCAGCTGACACATACATCCTACAGAAAGGCTTCACTGAAACGGACAACTGGTGCCGGAATCATGGCCTTAAACTGAATGCCAAGAAATGTATAGTCATCCCCTTTGGGAAAAACAAAGTACCCACAAATTATCACATAGACAGTAACCCACTGAGTACGGAAAAAGTAATCAGAGACCTGGGGACCCAAGTTGACAGTGACCTCTCATTTGACACCCACGTTGCCAAAGTGGTTAGAAAGACTTTCTACCTTGCCCACCTTATCATGAAGGGGTTCACATCCAGATCAAAGGAGGTCATCGTGCCCCTGTACTCCTCCCTTATCAGGCCCATGATTGAGTACAATGCCCCATTTGGTATGTACCTCACCTGGCACTTAAAACAGCTGGAGAGACCCCAGAAGTACCTCACCAAGAGGATCAAGGGTCTCCAACATATGTCATATGCTACCAGGCTAAAGAAACTCCAGCTCTATTCAGTAGCATACCACCTGCTCAGAGGTGATCTGTGCCTGACGTACAAGGCCATGTCCAACCAGGAATTGATGGACATGCTCCACCTCAAAAAATCCAAATCCATAAGAACCACGAGAGCCAAAGATTTAAACCTCAGTACAAACATGAATAGAACATGCTGGAGGGACAGATTCATAACTCAGAGGCTTCCCATACTCTGGAACAGAATCCCAGTTCATGTTAGGCAGAGCCCTCACTGACTTTCTTCAAGAGAAATCTTGACGAGTGGATGGGAGATCGTAGGTTTACCCCGGGGGTCACCCCTGTGTCGCTACTTGACAGAGGCACAGTAAACTAATTTTAATAAGTAAGGGGGTCTTCAATGTGTCACTACTAAACAAAGGCACAGTATTCTAAATGTATTCTGTACACCTTAGGACCACTACATGGGGTGGCGAAAGCCACATCTCTAGGGCTAGGCTTGCAAATGCCCCAGGGCAGATAGCCTAGTACTAAACTATGAAACTATGAAACTATGGATCTCTGCAGGATAAGGACAGACATATAAACAGGTACAGGAAAAACAAAAGTGCCTCAGATTCAATAGATTAATGCTGCTCATCAATGGAAGAGCTCAAAAATTAGCCCATGATACATCTCCACATAAGCTAAGAGCAGGTACAGGAATGCATTAATCCCAACTTTGCCATACATTGAGCAGATGGACAAGATTTTTGATAGGTATGTCAGTCAATGCTTGTAAAATGCATAGGCAAGCATGAGAGCATGCCACTGCATATAAACGATGCTAATGTTATGACAGTCTGTGAGATGGCTATTGAACTTTGATCATTCTCCTTATGAATATGTACAGATATTTTTTTTTTGCTTTTCCAGTATAGAAATCTATTTTTTTTAATCTCTCTGTCACAAATGTACTGGCTGAAGAAGGGTCTGTATCATGTGATCAAAGAATCTCTTCTTCGAACACATAATAATCTACATGTATACAGCGAACGCTGTAAACCGTGAACGGCCATGTCCTCAAAATTTTTCCTCTGGAAAAATTCATCTGGCTGTAAAATAAAAAACAAACTTTAAAACACTAATTAAGTGGGGGGGGGATTCGCCCCCCCACACCCCAAGATGTGGGGGGTCGTGGCCTCCACACCCCCCTAACTAAATATACCAACTCCGAGATCACTCTACATTGAAGAAAAGGGCAATTCCCAAAAACAGCCAACTGAATTTTTTCCCAAGGAAAAAATTCGAGGAAGTGGCCATTCACTGTTTACAGCATTTTCTGTATATATATCGATTATTATGTGTTCGAAAAAGAGATTCTTCCATCACATAATATAGACCCGCTGAAGAAGACACTGCATTTTTGATAAACAGAATGTTCTACTAAGCAGAATTATTTTAATTATGATAGTATAAATGCCAAATGATTTTTATAAAACTAACATTTTCTGCATAGTGTAAAGTCTTGTAAGGTTCCCCTTATATTGTTAATGAATGTTAAGAATCATTTTAAAATATGTTTTTTCTATTCTTATGACTCTATTTTGCAAAAGCTCTCCTACAAATTATAGGAAAATGCTTAGGAGCTTATATTCCAGGTAATGGAGCCCAAATTCATGAACTCCTACATGTACCACTGAGCCCCGTTTGTAAGAGGAACAGTGACAAGGAGAGCTGTTTGTTATTCAGCAAACTTCGGCACACATTGTGACTGGATGCAGAAGCAGAATTAGTGGTCAAATATGCTAAGGATCAAATAAAGTGCTGAAGTACATGCTGATGAAGCAAATAATCATGGCAGAATGATTCAAGAATGTATAAAACGAGTGCCTACACATTGCACTCACTTTAGCTGTGAATTTTAAGAAATGCTGGCCTACACATTGCATGCACTTTAGCTGTGAATTTTAAGAAATGCTGGCCTACACATTGCATGCACTTTAGCTGTGAATTTTAAGAAATGCTGGCCTGCACATTGCATGCACTTTAGCTGTGAATTTTAAGAAATGCTGGTCTACACATTGCACGCACTTTCGCTGTGAATTTTAAGAAATGCTGGAATACAGCCACAAGGAAGCTTTACAAATATTAGGGGTTGCTGCAGCAAACATAAATCTTTATGTGCAGCAGGCCCTAATACAAGGTGCTGCTGCTACTGTCAGAACTCGTTTTACCTACCGTGAACTTCATGATATAGAAGTAATGGAGTACTACGGGGTGGACAGGGACACCAGAGAGCAAACAGTGAGCATCTGCCCTCACATGAGGCCTCATGAGAATCATAGTGAACCCATCCCAGTGAACACCAATGCATGTGAAACATTATGTATACTAGCTACAGGGGCTTTTCAGAGACCAAGAGGGGGCACAGTGGGGATTTGTCACAGGCTTCAGCCTCAAGAATACTTCACCAGTTTTTTAATGCAATGCTGAAAGATGTGAGCAAGCATATCTGGTTTCCATGAACCCCCAGAGGAGAGAACTACCACCATGCAACATTTCTATGCCATATCATACGTTCCTGAGGTTCTGGGGGCCATAAATTGTACCCACATTGAAATAAAAACTTCATCTGGTGAACTAGGAAAGAGGTACAAACAGAAAAGGCTATCACTTCATCAACTGTCAAGTGGTCTGCAATGCACTAGGGATCATCTATAATGTTTGTGCAGGTAACCATGGCAGTTTCCATGACTTCCGATATGGCACACCTGTGACCTGTACCTCATATTTTCTAGAGGTGATTTTCCATAAGGACATCTACTGGTGGATGCAGGATATGCACTTGAACCGTGGTTTGTGACTCCCATTAGAAACCTACACAACCCCATTGAGCAAGGTTACAATTAATGCACTCAGACTAGAAATATCATATAGCATGTCTTTGGTCTGCATAAGTCACATTTCTGATGTCTATATACATAGGAGGTACCCTGCAATATGACCCCACCACTTCTTCCAAAATACTGTTAGTCTGTGCCATATTCCAGTACATCATTCTCTGGAAAGAGTTGCAGCAGCAGACCCAGGACAAAGATCTCATTTCCCAGCAACACAGCTAGAGCCAAAAGACACAGATGCACTGTCAGACAAGGAACACACAGCTGGAGATAATTGTGGCAGATGGAGGCAGCCACAATATGCTATGGCCCTAGTTAAGGTGCAGTAAATAGTGCACACACTCACCACTTAATTTTAATGCATGCAAACTTACCAGACTTTACTTACGTATGCATTGCCTGGCTACTGTGAACATCAGACATACATACATGCATATATACAAATGTTTCAAGCACGGGCATTAATGCCCTTCTAGCTTGCCAATATATCAAAACACTTGTTCCCATAATAAATGTCCAGGCTGTTCTTAAAACTATCTAAACTAGTACTTGCTTTAATGTAATTTGGTAGTCTGTTCCAAGCATCAGCTACTCTGTCAGAGAACCAATTAGTACACTTCTCATTCCTATAGAATCTTCTACATAGTTTATCTGACGATTCTCTAGTACTTTTTGATAACCCCAAACATTCCCAGAGGTAGTTGTCCCTAAATGCCCTATATACCTGAATAAGATCTCCTCTTAAATATCTGTAAGAGATACTGCACAGGTTCAGATATTTAAGTCTTTCATAATAACTTAGATTTTCACATCCACGGATGCCCTTAGTATATTTCCGCTGTACTCTTTCCAGTTTATTCATGCTTGTTTTCCTACAGGGTTTCCATATTGTTATTCCATGCTCAAGTTTGGGTCTAATGTAACTAACAAACAATGACTTAATTATGTCTGATTTCCTAGACTTTATAAATCTTTTTATACAACTTATAGTTCTATAACTATCATTAGCCAATTGGTTGATATGATTAGAAAAACTCATAGCTGAATCTATCCATATACCCAGGTCCTTAAATGAGTCTACAGTTTCAATCACTGTGTGCTGTATTAAATATTCACCTTTCAGTTTATGTCTCCCAAATCTCATATGCTTAGTTTTTGATGTATTTATCAACATATTATTCTCCTGTGCACAAATGGTCAATTTAGTCAAATTATTTTGCAGACATGTCTTATCTGTAACACTTGTAATCAGTTTACCCAATTTCAGGTCGTCAGCATATAGACTGTAGAACACCTCAGATGAAAAAGTAAGGTCTGAAAGATACAATCTAAACAAGTAAGGGCCTAGTACAGAGCCCTGTAGGACACCTTGACTGTAACCAAGGATTTCACCTGTCCAGTTGGTGTGTGATACTTGCCATGTCCCATTTGTAAGCCATGCAGCTATCCATCTTATTAACAGTACATCAATGCCTAGTTGTACTAATTTATTGATCAGTGTTTCGTGCATGACCCTGTCAAATGCTGAAGTTAAATCTATATAAATCACATCACAGCACATACATAGACATAGATAACCCCAGACTACAATGGTATCAGCAGAAATAACAACGGTGAGTGTTGAACCTATAATGAAGAGATAAATGCTTACCCTTAAAAGTATGCACTGTACTTCTGTAAAAGCAAGCTGTTGATCAACTGTACAAGAATGTCAGCATTAACCTATATGAGTGATATATGGAACATAAATAAACCAAAGCAACTATGAGGCTATTGAATATATAAAACTAATTTCTCCAGCAAAGGTATACAACCTGTCTGTCAAGCCAAAGAAGACCCATTTCAGACAAACCAAAGGGTGTAGGGCAATGTCAACACCATCTATTCTGGTAGATGATCAAGCATAGTTATAGAACCACACAAGTACAAAAGAAGTTAAGATGCAAATGAGGTACTGCAATTCAACACTAAAAAGAATAAACTTATTACACAAAAAACATACTTGGCCTGCTCACTTCTGTGCATCAGACATAAGTAACCCAAGTCAGACACCACAACAAGAATTAGAGCATTCTCAGCATCATCTCCACAAGGGTCAGAATAAGCAGTGATTCATAAGTAATAATACTGTACTATTACTTCTTCTACAACTAATAGTACTACTGCAACTCATAGGCATACTAATGCAGGGGCGGAGGGTGCACTCTGCCCCAGCTGCAAACCGAAACAGGGTGGAGGCTTGGCTTTTAAAAGCTTTTTGCATTTTAAACATGAAAATCTTAATGTAAACCCAGAGTCAGATCCTTTAAGGGCATTCTTCTTTAAAAATGCCCTTTGTCTGTGCATCCCCATGTGCATCGATGCACGCATGCACCTGTAGCTTACTCCTTTTCCATGTTCCACACAGAATTTACATACAGCATCTGTTGCTTACTCCTTTTCTCTTCCAAACAGTGTGTGTGTGTGTGTGTGTGTGTGTGTATATGTGTGTGTGTATATGTGTGTGTGTGTGTGTGTGTGTGTGTGTGTGTGTGTGTGTGTGTGTGTGTGTGTGTGTGTGTGTTAGTGTTAAGGATGGCAAGCTATTTAATTTCCTCAGGCTCAAACCCTGTAACTTGGTTATGTGAAACAAGAGCCTGAATCCTCTACATCAACTACCAAACTAGTAAAAAATGAGTTTAATTTCCTCAGGCTCAAACCCTGCAACTTGGTTATGGGAAACAAGAGCCTGAATCCTCTACATCAACTACCAAACTACTAAAAAATGAGGTTTGGTGTATTTTCAAGGAATTGCAAGCTTCAGTGTATTTGCAAGGCATTGTGAGCTCCAAGGAAAGACAAGTTTACTGCTGCTCATGCTAGGTCTGTTTTCAGTCTGGAAGTGCTTTGCTTAGCAAATGGTCATAGCATAACCAGTAGCATGTTTGCTTTTAATGCAGAAGGCTGTGGGTTCTACTCCCACATCAGATATATATATATATATATATATATATATATATATAGATAGATAGATATAGATATAGAGAGAGAGAGAGATTACTGATTCTGTGTTTGACTTTAAAGAGGAGGGGGTGATGCTGCAATCCTGAGTGTGTCTACTTTTGGATGAGATGCCTAGTAACTATGAACCTGTTGTTGGTTTGCCATCCATACCCTATTGCAATATTACCAGCTTACCAACTGTGTGTTTTTTTTAATGTAACACAGGCAATTTATTCTTCAAGGGCAGCAGGCACTGAATTTGTAGATGAAACACTGAAAGAGAAGGTTGTTTCCTAGCAACAACTTCTTCATTAGTTACAGATCTGTTTAACGTGCAAGTATTCAGATGAGTTTTACTTCTGCAGAGATTGTGTATATTGACTGATATTGGTGGATTGCAATGACAGAAGTTTGAGTGGCCTTTTATGATTGAAATGTTCTGAAATGGGAAGTTATGTCATTATTGGATCATATGTTTTGTTTCATTACTTACTGGAAAAATGTTCAAAACTACAAATTTAAAACACACTCTAACAAGTGGTAATGTATTATATAAGAAATATAATTTATTGCACTCAGGAAGGTAAATCAAAGAACACGTGCATGTATGCATGGTCCTATAAATCTGTGCAAGGACCCTATGGTTTGAAAACAGCCCAAATGTAAACGTTATCTGCCACTGGCCAGATGCATTTTCTTTGAGCGAGGGTTCCAATACTATTTCAATGAATGCGAGTTTCAAGGGCAGAGAACTTTACCGTTAATGCAAAGTCTGTTTTCATTGTGAGACTGTATAGTTTTGTTTAACAAATGTCTATCAGCGTTTGTGCTATAAAATTAGAAATACAAGTTTTAAGTTAAATCCAAATATCTGTAATCATTGTAGAAGTAAAGAAGAAAATAGCATATGCACTGAGAGGTTTGAGCAGTGTTTGTGCTAAATGGGGGAGAAATAGCCAAGTAACGGGACACTGAAATGGCTACAGGGAGGCCCCATTTGGCCATTATCTGGCTCTGAAGTAAATACTTTGTTTCTTCCTCTTCCATGCATCCATGTGTCCATGTATCCATGTGTCCATGCATAAAAACATGGTACAGGATTGGAGGAAACTTGGAAGGAACTACAGACAAGACTGGAGGGAACGATTGTTCATTTTAAAATTAACAGAAGTCTTCTAGTTGTACAGTAGTACAATGCAGTAGAGTTTTTTTTTTTCCTTTGGTTTAACTGAACCCAGCAAACTATATTAATCACAGCAAGTGAATCAGCCTAGGCATTGTAGATTACTGGACTGAAGGTAAACATTTTTTTTAATTAGAATATAACTATATTTTCTTTCTTATTTTTGGAGGGGGGTGAGATGGTGGCTAGGCGTGTGTGTGTGCGTGTGTGTGTGTGTGTGTGTGTGTGTGTGTGTGTGTGTGTGTGTGTGTGTGTGTGTGTGTGTGTGTGCATTTGTTTAAATATTTTGAAACTGGATATTTATATTCTTTTTTTCCATTGTACTGTTCTGCCCTCTTTTTGTTTTGGTGAGGCTGGGGGTAGCTAGCTGAACTGTGGATTAAAGTAACTTGCCCTTTCACTTGCTCAGCTTAAATTCTGCCAGTAAGGCCTTCAAGTGAATGTTTATGTTAATAAACTGGAATGTTTTTATCCTTTTTTGGGGGGAAAGGTTGGCCAGCTGTGCTGTGGATGAATGTAACTTATCTTTTTCACTTGGTTAGTTTAAATTCCACCCTTAAGGTGCATTGGTGTGACTACATCTGATTATTTATGCTTTTTTTTGGGGGGTGGTGACTGTAACTTTTCCCTTTTCATATTATTTTAAAGGCTGGCTAGTGTGCATTTGTGTGTAATAAACGGAATTTTTTGGGGTGGGGGGTGGCTAGCTGTGCTGTGGGAACTTATCCTCTTCATTTGCTCAGCTTAAAGTCTGGTATTAAGGGCTGGTTAGTTTGCAATTGTGTGAAATAAATTGGAATACATATGCTTTTTTTTTCTTGGGAGCTGTGTTGTTGATGAAATAACTGGTGCTCAGCTTAAAGTCGGGCATTAACGGTTAATGTGCATCTGTGTGCAATAAACTGGAGTATTGTAAGAAACACATTTGAAATTGTCCCCAGTTTCACAGAATGTTCTTGTATTTGCTTAATATGTTTGTTCTGCAAGTTACTCTCGTATTGTTTGTTTGGCTTATAGTCTGCCTTCACATGACTAATGTGCATTTGCATGAAATATGCTGAAATCTTTACTTTCTCTGTATCTCTATCTCTCTCTCTCTCTCTCTCTCTGGGTCCTGTATTTATACAACCAAGTTGAAACTGTTTCTGATTTTACAGAATGTCCCTAAGTTTACTTCATCTTGGTCTGTTCCAAATAGAATTTGGGTTCAACTGTCCACATTTGTTACCAAATCTCACACTACTGTGTCAGCTGTTCATGGTATGCTGTCAATGTCGTACTCAACTTTCCAAAGGAGATAATGCATTTTTGACATTTAGCTTTAGTCCACAATTCTGGCACTATTTATTTGTTTGGGACAAGCCTTCCTGTGAAGGATAGCTGAATCTTTTGGGGATTTGATTACTGCTCCTAGCTTGCTCCTTGCTGGTCATTATTTTGTTTCATTTCAAGATTATTACCAACCATCACAGAGGAGGAGGTGATAGAAAAACATCTTTGCGGGGGGGGGGGTGTTAAAAAAAAAAATCTGCTCCGGGTATCAAATATGCTAGATACACCACCACTGCTGCTTCTACTAATTCTACTAATAATAATAGTACTACCATACCTCTTAACTTGGAAACAACAAACGTCTGGACAAAGTCCCATGAAAAGTAGGTACAACTGACCAAAAATCTGCACATTGATTAACATAATATTTGCATAAATAAGTATGTAACCCCACCCTACCTGGAGGAATTGCGGGATACCAACATTCAAATGCAAATTGAAGAACAGGCAAAATATTAAACACAAAATATAACCAGAACAATAGTGTTTTATTTATATTAACACTTGAACTTGTATCAGACTTTGAACTTGTATGAAACTAAAATGAAATTTTCTTTTATAAAAATAAAATTAACTGCTTCTTTTGCTCTGATGGACCTTTTTGCATATCCACAAAATAATCAACAATAACTAAAAAAAAAATGTGTATTTAAACTAAAACGAGTTACATAACTGGATGAAAATGCAGCATGCACAATAGTTACTCTTTATATATGTATGTCACTGAATAAAAATTCATAGGACAGGACATGGCATAGAGATGACCCAAGTCACTGATTTGGATTAAAGGCATTCATCTGGGCCTCAACCTGTGTAAAGCCAATCTATTTGGAAAGCAAACTAAATGTCATCTTGCAGTATCAAGAAGTATAACCTTCTCAGGACTATCTGTACTTGAATCTGAAATAGAAGTAGAAATATAAAGAGAAAAAGTAACTTCAAGCACCTTAGGATATGATTAGGATTCACTCCTTCATTTTTATTCTAGACTGGCAAATAAAAAGATGAGATGTTATGTTGTCCTAGTTTGCCTTCATTCTTACAATGATGGGTTCGGAGCCAATCCTCGGCTTTGACTCGGCCAAATACACAGCTGAAAGACTCAGACTTGGCATGTGGTAAGTAGGTATCCCATGATGCAGTGGTGTAACTCCCCAGATCTTATTTGCCGCTTTATGAGATTGGATGCTCTCTTCTTGGCCGTGGCTAAGTTGTGAATTTTTTCTACTTATTACGTTCATTAGACCTTTTTTCTCTTTATATATTATAGTGGGTGTTTTCGTCTAGCATTGTAGTTGCATAGTTAGCCTTTGAATTAGTATATCTAGATTTTTATAGGCATTATTCCTATTTGGTGCTGCCTTTGGCCATCGTTTTCATATGCCTTCATGTATACCTTGTAATGGTTTTGTTGTGCCCTTTTCATATAGCTTGATAGTAGCTCATTTAAGTTAGAGAGCTCTTCACCCATTTTATTTAGAGGGCTTGTAGTTGTTGTGTTGCTTTTTCTGTAATTTAGGGCCATTTTAGTTAGAGGCCCTATTGTCTTCCTTTGTCTATCTGTCTGCTCGGTGTTTCCTGTTGTAGTTAGTTATACAGCAGTAGTTTCAATACTTAGAATTTTCTGTTGTTAGATTGTGGTCTTTTGTCATAATCATGTCCAAAGACCCAAAGGAGAGGGAACATAAGCCTTCTAGCTTCAAGAAATGCCAGAAATGTTCCCAAAAGATGTCTATTATTGACGGTCATGTCATCTGGGTTTATTGCCTTGGAGCAATTCATTTGCAAGAGGATTGTACATTCTGTCATTCCTTCAGTGCCAGGGTTTTACAAGAAAGGAGAAACAAATTTATCCTTAAGGGGTTCTTAAAGCCAACTTTTGAGGACGCTATCCACAGTTCTTCTTCCTCTTCTTTTTATCCTTCTTCAAAAAAAGACAAACCTCAAAAGAGACAATCACCTGCTGCATCGGCTCATTTGGAGCCTCCAGTCAAGTTACCTAAAATATCTAAGGCTACTGTCTCCTCGGTTCCACAGTCTTCAGAACCGTCGGTGGTTATTTTGATTGACAAGCCTGGTTCTTCCCCTCCAAAATCTTCAGAGCCACAAGATACCTCTTCTCAGAGCCAGTCTATTGAGATTTCACCAGTCTCCCCTACACTGATATCTCCCATTTTGCACAGGTCTCATTCTCCATCCCTATCCTCCAGGTCCACCACAGGAGCTTATCTGACGATGACATGAAACTGGTGGTGCACAGACTCTTGAAGTCGCCGGTGCTAACCAAATTATTTTCAGCTCCAACCCATCTGGTCCCGGAGCCTACTATAGCCATTGTACCCACTGTTGTTTCTCCTCCAAGCCAAGCTGGACCTTTGAAGCTGGAGTGCTTTGCGCCACTTACTGTGGATTCATCAATTCCGAGACCCCCTTCAGTGATCATGGAGCCAACTTCTGCTCTGAAACTCTCGGCACCGTCCAGAGTGTCTGGGAGCTGGGGTTCCCTGGTTGGCCCCATGGGAGATTCTCAGCCCTGATCTTCTTTGGTGACGAGTCTACCCCTTGGAGCATCAGCCCGGGTGAGCTCGGCTCCTACATCGGCCTTGAGGCCGGTCTCACTGGGTCAGGTGGCTTCCTCTGTCTCCTCAGAGTTGAGGGAGTGTTTGGACCTGGTGGGATCTGCCTTTGAGATGATGAGGAATGTGCTGTATGCCTCTACAGCTCCACATAAGGATACCAGCACTCGTCCCCCTAAGGCACCAACTATTGTCTCGGCACCACCATTCCACAGGACAGAAGAGATCCAGAGTCTCAGGATCCCCCATTTGGTGAAACCCTCTCCTCCAAGGCCTCCCCAGAATACCCTTCTGAGGAGTCCCCTCGGAAGAGAACTTGCAAGAGGAAGCATGTAGACTCTCCAGATGAGTCCGTCACTTCAGACACTGATCTCAAGTAGTCAGAGGGGTCCCCACGGTCATCCTGTGATGATATCACATTTGCAGATATTCTAGAGATCCTGAAGCAGAGAGGTGGCTGGCAGGCCTCCACCCTTCTGATGAGGAGTCAGTGTACCTGAAGGCTTTTGGATCTCAACCTTCAGCCTCTTGGGTGTCTCCACCTTTTGACGAGCTAATGGACTTGGTCAGTCGAAAGATGTGGGAGTCACCTGACACAATGGAACCAGTCCCTCGGAGGCCAAACAAATTCTTATCAACTCCTTCCAGAAAGGATTTCCTTACTAAGGGGGTACCTGTAGATGCCATAGTGATGGCAGCAGCCACCAAGAAGGAACTTTCAGAGACATCCTCATCTATCCATCCTCTGAACAAAGACTCTCAAACGATGGACAGATACGGGAAGCATGTCTTTTCATCAGCTACCTGTACACTTTGATCGCTGAACTACCTCACTCACTTCACAAGGCTACAGAGAGATTTCCTGAAAGGACTAGGAGATACTCTAAAAGGTACAGTGGCTGTGGGGGGAATGAGAAGGTCTTTGCCCAGCTATCCACCTTAAATTCCATTGTCAACTCCTCCATGAGGCTGATCGCTTACACAGCTGATGGAGCGAACAGGGCAGCAGGTTCCAGAGTTTCCCTTAGGAGACACTCCTAGATGCGCTTGTGCAATTTTGCAGTGCCCTTTAAATCTACCTTTACTAATGCCCCTTTTGACAGTTCCTCACTCTTTGGACCCAAAAGAAAAAGACAATCTCACCTGATGCGAGCAGGAAGGAAAAACTCTCTCTGCCGTTGGAGTACATTTTTCCATACCTTCAAGACCTTATCCCACAGGTCAGAAGAGTGGGAAAATGTGGTTCAGAATATTCCAGAGAGTTTTCCAGGATGCACGGGGTGAATCCTTCCCCAGGGGCAGAGGGGGAGGTAACAATGGTAGATGCTGCCCTAGAGGCAGAAGGGGCCCTAGGGCCCTATCAGCGCTCCTGAAAGGAGGCCCAACTGCTCTGCTCTGGAGGCAGTCAGGGGATGTTTATCTATGCACCCAGAAGCCTGGCAAACTATCACAAGAGACAAGTGGGTACTAAGAATAATATCCAGAGGATATTCCTTTCCCTTTTCCTATCCTGTCCCACAGACCAGAACAATCCCAGATGTTCCACCCAATCTAAGGGAGCAAGCAACTTTAGAAATTCAAACGTTGCTGCACAAAAAGAGTCATCCAAGAAGTCTTCGCAAACCAAATAGGATTCAGAACTTACTCAAGATTCTTTTAGGTACCAAAAAGAACAGGGGACTGGAGACCCATATTAAACCTAAGCAATTTAAACAAATCTGTCAAGAAGTCAAAGTTCTGAATGGTGACACTGCAGTCTATGCTTCCCTTTTAAGGGAAAGACAATTGGATGTGTTCAATAGACCTTCAAGATGCTTAATACCACATAAAAATGGACAGGGCATCGAGAAGGTACTTACGCTTCTGGCTGGGAACCAGTCATTATCATTTTCGAGCTCTGCCCTTTGGTCTCACTACAGCCCCCAGAGTGTTCACCAAATCCATGGCAGTAGTCACGGCTCACCTGAGGCATCTAGGATTCTGATTGTTTCCCTATCTAGACGACTGGCTCCTATCTGCCACCATCAAGCATCTACTCCAACAAGCCAGGGATGTGACCTTGGAAATTTGTGCTCAATTGGGTATTATATTCAACTTTCAAAAATCTGCCTTGTTGCCCTGTCAACATATTACATTTATAGGCACAGATCTAGACACCGCTTCCTTGATAGCACATCTTCCAACAGACAGAGTTTCAGCACTCAGGCAACAGATACTTTAGCTTCTTCCCAAGACCAAGGTAAAAGCAAAGATAGTTCTAAAATTATTAGGGACAATGGTTTCCACCATAACACTGGTTCCCCTTGCCAGAATGCACATGAGGATCCTTTAGTGGCTTTTGTTCTCCCAATGATCACTTCAAGAGCTTCCTATGTCTCACCTTATCAGGATAACGGAATCATGCAAAAACGACTTAAGATGGTGGATACACTTCAGCCATGTGACCATAGGGAGAGCCTTTGTTCCACAACAACCTTTAGCTACAGTGACCACAGATGCTTCAAAGATGGGGGGGGGGGGCATTATCTGGGGAGAACAGTCCAAGGTATATGGCAAGAACACGAGGCTCACTTGCATATAAATGTCCTAGAGATGAGAGCAGTGCTTCTTGCACTGCAAGCACTTCATGACTCTCTCTCTCTAGGGACAATTGCGATACAGTCAGACAATGTCTGTGGTTTGGTACATAAACAAGCAGGGGGAACCAGATCTTACCCCCTTTGTCGTGAGACCCTAAGAATTTGGCAATAGGCAGTTTCTTCCCATCGCTTTCTAGTAGCAACGCACATTCTGGCGAAGTCCAACGTGATGGCAGACAAGCTGAGCAGGGCAATTCTAATACCTCACGAGTGGTCTCTCAATCAGTACGTAGCGGAAAGGATTTTCTGAACATGAGGTCTGCCTTGCTGCGATCTTTTCGCCACTCCGATGAATGCCAAGTGCAGCAACTACTTTACCCTAATCCCCCTGCTGGGGGAGACACTGAGAGATGCACTTGCTCACGATTGGCCCTCTGAACTTCTGTAAGCCTTTCCTCCATTTCCTCTCATACCCAGAGTCATTCAGAAAGCACAGTCCTTGGGAAGCAAGATGATTCTCATTGCTCCTTACTGGCCTTGTCAAGTTTGGTTCCCCTTCCTTTGGCCTTATCTTCAGGAGAGGCCTTGGACTCTGGACCCAGTTCCAGACCTGCTGACACATATGTCAGGTGCGCTTCATCCTTCTCTCCACACCCTCAACTTGACAGCTTGGCTGCTCCACTTCCCAATTTAGTCAGGCTTCAGAATTTCATTCCAACAGTTAAACATATCTTGATGTCCTCTCATAAAGCTTCCACCAGAAAACTGTATTCTAGCAAATGGAAAACATTTTCTCTCTGGGCTCAAAACAGAAACATTGTCCCTTTTTCTGCACCTATTCACTCTATCTTGGAATTCTTGGCGGAACTCTTCCAACAGGGTTCAGCTGCAGCAACCATCAGAGTGCAACTCGCTGCAATTTCAAATTTCCACATTGGTGATCCTATTTCTAACTTAATGTCACACAGGTTGTGTAGAGTCTTCTTGAAAGAAGCCTCCTTATTAAGAACTCCCTACAAGGAACACCTTCTTCCTTGGGACTTAAATTTTGTTTTGTCTCCTTTAATGTTACCACCTTTTGAACCTTCTTCATCTTCAGACCTCAAGTTCCTTTCCTGGAAGACCATCTTTCTGGTTGCTATAACATCTGCTAGAAGGGTATCAGAGTTGCAAGCCCTATCTATCAAACCACCATATCTGATATTTTATAAGGATAGGATATCCTTATAAACTAATCCATCCTTTTTACCTAAAGTCTCCTCTTCAACTAACATAAATCAATCTATTGAGCTTCCAGTGTTCTTCCCTAATCACAGCAACAAGACAGAATACAAATTACATCAACTAAACGTGCACAGACATCTCAGATTCTATTTGAATAGGACAAAAGATTTTAGAAAATCTGACCAGTTGTTCATATCCTTTTCAGACGCAAAAAAGGGTGGGCCAATTTCTAAAACTACCCTTTCCAACTGGCTCTCAAACTGTATTACCTATATCTATACCTCAGACAACAGAGATTTACCATTTAAGGTTTAGGCTCATTCCACTAGAGCACTAGCTACGTCTTCTGCCTTTCATGCCAGAATTCCTATGGATAATATTTGTGCGGCAGCTACCTGGGCTACTCCTCAAACATTTATCATGTATTATAAAGTGGATTTGGCCTCCAGGGACAGGGGCGTCCTTTGGATCCACTGTGCTTAAAGGTGTACTCTGGTGAGCCACCCAGGAAAAAGGTGCTAGGTATGCTGTCCCATCATTGTAAGAATGAAGGTGAGATAGAACAACATAACATAAAAAAGTTATGTGCTCACCATAATGTTCCATGTTTGTTATCCATCTCGCCATTCATTCTTACGAACCCTCCCTCCTTCCCCCTTCCAAGGTCTCCTTGTGGACCTGGTGGATGTCTTACTCTTTTCAGGTGTTCCTTGTTTCAGTTTGCTTCTCCTACTCCATTGGAGATAGCATATATTTGTGTATATATATATATATATATATATATATATATATATATATATATATATATATATATATAGTTCATTACAATTTCTTTAGTAGCAGCAGCAAACAGAATCTGGGGAGTTACACCAGTGCATCATAGGATACCTACTTGTCATGAGCCAAGTTTGAATCTTTCAGCTGTGTATTTGGCTTAAGTCAGAGCCGAGGATTGGCTCCAAACCCATCATTGTAAGAATGAATGGTGAAATGGACAACAAACATGGAACATTATGGTGAGTACATAACTTCTTTATTAATGCCCTTCTTGGGCCACCTGCTGTGTTCTTTGCTTCTTTTCATGTGAAGAGAGAGGACAGTGAGCAAATGAATTGTTAAGTCAAACAGCAGTAAACAAATATTTTTCCCCTACCTACATCATTTCTCCAGTACTAAAAGAAGACTATATTGATCATTAAAATGTAGATATCTCACTCAATCCTGACAGGACAGGCCTTATGCTAAACTCACAGTTGTGTAGAATGGCTAGACATTGCTGACTTTGGTGCTCTGTAATTGCTTCATAATGCATAAACTCATAAAATATAAACATGCCTACCTAGTGTATTTCTCTTCAATCTTTCCATATATTTATAAAGTTTACAGAGTCCCACTGCTCAATATAAACAGTTGTCTTTAACCTATGGAGAATTCTCTAGATCTCCTGGTGAATAGATATGATAATAATTTAACCCCTTAGTGTCTAACTTCCTTCTCTGCACCACCCATTGTCAATATTTCTTGGCAATTGTGCCTTCATAACTTCAGTCTGTGATATTTTTATCCTGAAAAAAATATATATTTTTTTGTTTTGTCGGTATGAATAGTATAAGCTTATTTTCCTCCCCATTGTTATATGCTTTTAGATACAATGTCAAGGAACTTGCATTTGAACTCCTATTGTAATTGTCATATGTACAAATGTATAATTATGTAATCTTCCGTGGAGCTTTTCTCCCTGGGTCTTCACTGAAAACAGGCTTCTGGCCAAGTCAGACACTACCCGGTTATCAAATGTAAATAAATAAATAAATAATTGATGAGTGATATGACTGGCTTTATTCTTTGTGTTCACATTCACATAATCACTAATTGCAGTATAATACTGCAATCTTTTCATAGTATTATGCTGACTGTATTGTTTAGCATTCTTCAGGACTTTTCTGAAAAAAAGGTCAATTTTGGATCAGTCCACCTACTTTGCTGTTAAAGTAATTAGGGGGAAAAAGGTAAAATGTGCAATTTCAGATATCTGGCTGTAATGTTGCTGTAGAAAAAATATACTGTTCCTTCTTATTACAACAGATGAGCTTATTAAAATATAATTAAGTCTAGTCATGGTGAACTGACTTTGTAATTCAGTAAAGCACTTGCCAAAAATAACAGCAAATATTAAAATACATATTTATGCTTATATAACGGCAGCCCTACCTCTGTGACAGCATTGAAAAGTGAGGGCAGTGATAGGAAGGGTAGCATTCTGCATTAGTTCCAGAAACGAGAATAGCAACATAATATTGAAAGTCTCACACACACACACACACACACACACACACACACACACACACACACACACACACACACACACACACACACACACACACACACACACACACACACACACACACACACACACACACACACACACAACCTAGAGAGTTCAAGTAACACAAGAACAAAGGAAGTATGCCAATGCGTGCCCACCCCAATAAGGTGATGGCAGAACATGACTACATTTATTGAATATGTATGAAACTTCACATCCAGTTAAGGATCCAGTACTACATCACAACCAAAATCTATATGCTCATTAGACAGGGTGCCGGCCTGGGATGTTAACTCTAGACAATTTCTGTACAGATTCCTACTTGGTTCTTCTCTGATTAATCTTTTCCTCTGCACTCACAAAACAACAAGGAATCACATTCCTCAGGTGTCAGAACAGGGTGGATCACTGCTCCCATGTTAGTTTCCAGTGCTCCATTGCTAACATCAAAATAAAACTCAAATAATTCATGAGGCATGCAGAAAAAATGGTTACAAGAACAGGTAGTTCAAACCCATCCCTGGCCGCTCAGCAGGTACTTTGTTTCATCCTTCTCCAAATATTTCAGTCACAAAGATGAGCAGCAGCATTTCCCAAGATCAAAGGGGAGATGTACCTAACCATAAACCAGACAAACTCTTGTCTTACTTTAAAGAAAAAACAAAGCACAGAGCCACAGACAGGATGCAAAAACTTCTAAAAGTAAAATCCCTGAAACTGAAGTTCACAGGAGCCAGTAAAAATCACCACATGACACACAGAAAAGGTATATTAAGCACTTTTGTTTCATTTACTTTTAGAACTGAAGAAATTCAAAAAGTAAACAGAACGAAAGTGCTTAATATATCTTTTCTGTGTGTCATGTGATGATTTTTACTGGTTACTGCGAATTCTGGTTTCAGGGATCCTCCTTTACTTTAGTCCCATTCACAAAGTCATAAGGTTTGCACTGCGAGCGCCTGCCCTGCACTATACCAAGTTCAGTAAAACTCTTTTCTCTCATCATCTCTTTCAGTGACCTTCAGCTTCCTCAGTGCATAAGACTTCATAGCTACTTTATGCATTTTTCGCATTACAAGAAAGCATCACCGCCAATTTAGCATTAACAATAAAAGAACAAAGTGAGCAGGTTGAAATTTTGCTGCAGTAATCTAGGCGCATTTTTTTTTATTCTTTTTCACTTACCAGGATGTTGAGACTCTGGAGAAAACAAATTTTTTCATCCTATCCTAATTCCTTGCTGCAGACATGGGTGGTGATATGCTGGATGGACTGCTGGACTCTACAAAAGCTCAGAAGTGAACTGAATACTGAAACTGTAATGTGTGCATGTGCACAGCTCAGCTCTGCTGATCATTGGGCTACTGCCGTCAGTATTCCAGTCCAATAGGCTGCAGTCTGCCTCAGGAAGCTGATGTCATCATGCACACTCCTGCACAGGATACGCTGGAGATGTGTGGTGACATCTGTCACAAATGTTAAACTTGTAAAAAAAAATAGGAAAAAAATCAGAAATTAAAGGGGCCACTCGGGAATTTATGGCACCCCATTATTTTGACCTCAAACCCGGTAAATACCAAGGAATTTAGTACAGTTGAGAGGTATGACTACTATTGCACTACTCCTAACTACTACTACCACTACTACCACTACTACCACTACTACTACTACTAACTATTGCTTCCAATTCTACTACTACTGCTACTACTGCTAGTACCACTACTGTTAACACTACAACTACTAATACTGTTGAACTTAAGCAGACTAAAACTAATTGAAATTCAGTACCCATCTTGATGAAAACAAGCATTTGATTAAACTAGCATTTTCTGTCAACTCTGTGCATCAGATATAGGTAACCTTAAATCATCACTTGCAGAGGGTGGAGGTGGGGGGTTTACAACAGGGCAAGACTGACAAGTGTGTGTGTGTGTGTGTGTGTGTGTGTGTGTGTGTGTGTGTGTGTGTGTGTGTGTGTGTGTGTGTGTGTGTGTGTGTGTGTTTGTACTGAAAATGAGGCTCCGAACAAGTATGCACTGTCAGGACCAGTAGCCATAATTGTAAAGAAGTCAGTTTTGAAGAATAATTGTGTGTGTGTGTGTGTGTGTGTGTGTGTGTGTGTGTGTGTGTGTGTGTGTGTGTGTGTGTGTGTGTGTGTGTGTGTGTCATGGAATTGGAAGCATGAAGTGTACTGTGTGTGGGTCTGCAGGAACACAGGCAAAGCAGTTGTGTTAGCACCATGCTGTAATATCTGGGACTGGTGTGAGCCATGTATGGCTGAGGATTCAGTTCACCATTGCAACCCCGACAATGTGAACTACCTCTGCCAGGAGTTGCAGTGCTAGTTCCATGATTCTGGCTAGACTTCAGGGTGTTACCTGAATTTTAACAATAACAAGTTCTCATCATGGCTACCTGGACTACCATGTCAAGGTGTGGATTTCTACACTGTTGATACACCAGTGGAAGTAATACCACCTATGGGACTGGGATCTGGCAAGGCTATGGTCATGTTGGTTAACATCTGATAATGTACGGGCTCTTTGACCTCATGGA
This sequence comes from Protopterus annectens, assembly GCF_019279795.1. Classification (NCBI taxonomy): domain Eukaryota; kingdom Metazoa; phylum Chordata; order Ceratodontiformes; family Protopteridae; genus Protopterus; species Protopterus annectens. The sequence continues at coordinate 116,354,070 of NC_056726.1, read as the reverse complement.
TGCTGTCCCTCCCCCAGTAGACATCTCATAACAGACACTGCATGGTTCACTGTGTCATTCATCCAATCCAGGAGTCACACACATGGTTCATGCAGTCTCACATGTCAGAACGTATGACATACAGTACTCTGACTATCCCTTCTGAGGCCTGGTGAAACTTGCCTTTGCCTCCACAATGACCCTGCATATATGCTGTGTGGTAGATACTGACACACCAATATCTGGGGAGGGTGGTAAGCATGTCTCATCAGAGCACATATACTGACATGCCTATGTGGTACTTCATCCCTAAATGCGCAAAAATGAAATTCTGCCAACTCTGCAACTGGGGTAACCACAGTACTCTGATTAACCATGTCTCCCCTCAACCTGACCACTGTCAGATGGTTCCATGTCATGGGTATGTGTAGGCATACTATGTCCAAACATTGGGGAGGGGATGTGGGAACCACATCAAAACATTGAGAAATGTGATATCTAACTTCATAGAAAACCATTGAAATATATGACAAAGTTGAACCACATTTTCTCAATGGTTTTGCAGGGGTCAAGTCCCCCTGCACCCCCTATGTATAGCGGTCACATGCCACACACCCCCTGCTAATTATATATATCAACTCTGAGGTCACACAACAGTAGGGAAAAGGCATATTCTCTTTCTTACTATAACTGCAATTTTGTCAGTGTATTTCAGTTTAGATACTTTTATTTTTAGTTATTTTGCTGCTGACCATTTTACTGTGGATTATATGTCATTTACATAATTTCAGGCATGATATATATATATATATATATACATATATATATATATATATATATATATATATATATAATATATATATATATATATATATATATATATATACATATACATATATATATACACATACACACACACACACATACACACACACACACACACACACACACACACACACACACACACACACACACACACACACACACACACACACACACACACACACATACATATAAGGACAAACAACGAATGCCCATACCATGTACAGATGGTCATTGAACCTGAATGCCAGATGTCCCTAGACAAACAAAAGTACAATTGATAGCAGTATGATAAGCATTAAACAGAAAATTGCCACAAAAAATAATTATATATATATATATATATATATATATATATATATATATATATGGTATACCTGGAGCATCAGTAGTGAACACCCTGTGGCTATCTTTCTTCTCTGCCCCATTTCCTTCCCAGCAGTGGGTACATCCTCTGGCCTGCCTGGATTCCTTAGAGTCAACAGGAACCCCTCATTCTCACTGAGTGGTGTTTCACTAGCAGGTGCACCCCCAGTAGCTCTTTGATCCCATGACACAGCCTTAGCTCCATTGATAGAATTCATTATATCACTGGCCTTACTCCTGATGCCCTTGTAGTCATGACGAGAGCCCCCCACAGCATTAACATCATGAACCATTTGCCACCAGACACAGTCATGGATGAGCATGTATGCTGGGCATCAATCTAAGATTATACCCCATGGAGACAGGCAGCCTGGACAATTACCTCCTTCTCAGCATATGACAATGCAGGTTTGAGTGAGACTGATCCCTTCTCTTTTGGTTTAGGTGATTATACCTCTAGTGAAGTAAAAGAGAAATTTATCAGACACAAAATACAACACAACAGCGGCTGTGGGGTTACAAGTTGATCTAAGAGTGTGCAGGAAAAAAATGGTATCACCATTTAAAATTATTAATAATATATCTGAATAAGAAGATCTAAGCAATATCTGTACAATCCCCCATATTTCCCCACCATCAATGGCACTAGCACACTGAAGAATGGGGAAAATAATGTCAGGGATATATAACAGCATTAGAGGTAAACAGTTTCTTAATAGTTTTTAAACTACATAAGCTTCAAAAGTCAGATATGTTTCAACATCTTTATAATGCTGACAGAATCCATGAAATCAAAGTAAAGGAGCCCTGTAATAGCAATTGTTATAAGTTCATTACAAACACAACTTTGCAAAGTGTAGACAGCACTTATTTTGCGAATAAAAATAGTTTAAAATCTGTGGGCAGTACTTGTATATAACATAATATACCTTGACAGACGGTATAAGAATTCATCAAAAAGTATCATAAATGCAAAGGTTCTAGCAGTCAGCAACAGTAGCTCTTTTTGGCAGCACTTGGGAAACCAAACAGTCTTCTCAAGCACAAGGGAAATTCCACAACCCCTAGAGTCTGATTATATCATGTAGATTAACCCTTCCGGGCACATTGATTATGTAAATCAGGTGTCAGCTCATTATCATTTCAGAATCACTCAATATCCTGGAAGTGCTGGGCAGATAAACATGGTGTTAGGACTTACACAATGCCATAAACACGTCTGAGCAGTAAAAGAGTTAGTATTCGGAACTTTGGCTAGCTGATGTCATGTAAATGTGATTCATTAGCAGTTGCACATGTTCAATCAGTTGTTTATCATGCATGCTAATGAGAAGTACACTTACAGAGGGTATATCAGAGAGAGAGAATAGGCTTAAGTGCAAGGTTTCATGTACATTTACTGACTTAAGAGATTACCTTTACACACAATTTAGTCAAATATTGCAAGAAGATTATGTGTCTGTGAGAACAAAGTGGCTGTAAGTCCAGTCAAGTGTATACAATGTAAGCATACATAAAACGTCAAACTCCTTGCAAAATGTAATACATTCATAGTACAAAAGGACACACAAAAGGAAATAGCACAATCCCAGCTTTTTTTTATTTTTTGGCTTCAACCTTTGCATGAAGCTTGACATTGTGCATCAGGGACTGTTAATGGTGATTATCGTTGAATGACATTCCACATCTCAAGGCAAAAACTTAGACATTCATTCTGCATGCACAAAGGCTTTAGTCAGTACAATGGACAGTGCTGACTGTAGAAAATGCACCTCTTGTGTAACTTTCTCAGTGGCTCAGTGTGTTAATGTAGTAAGTAGTAAGTTCTGAAGAATAACACAAGCACTTTAGTGTTTGAATACACACAAGAGATTGTTTTAATTTAAGGGTCAGACTAATGTTTTGTCATTTCTTTTTTTCTGTACTTGAACCTGAAGTACATATAAATATGAATGTTCCAACACAAGTATGTTTAATGAGTGATACACAAGATAATAGCAATCTGTGTCACATGTAGTACTCATAGTATGATTATAGCAAAAATATACTGTGTTTAATGGTGATACATAGGATAATAGTAATCTGTGTCACATGCAGTACTCATAGTAATGATTATAGCAGAAATACTTTTATGTGTATGATGTTACAAATAGTTCTTGTGCAAAAGTATGAGACAGTACAATAGCAACATAATGATATGGGAAATATGAAGACTTCAGCAACACAGTTTTAAAAAATATGTTTGAATGGGTCTATATTACAATGCCAAAACCTCACTTATGCAAATCCCGAAAGGCCAACACATACACATCAAACCACAAGAACACCAAACGTCCTTAAGCGCAAAATTCAGAATATCAAATTGCCATAGTTGGCCAACTCCACCACCCACTACGTACTGCCTACCCAAACAAAATAAATATGAATGTATTACTATATATGCACTTACCTTAACCCGCACCCTAACCCTAAGGTCAGTAACTATTGCACATTTACGTTAGGGAGCTATACTGGATAAGGGAATCTCCTACTGATGTTTTATCTCACTAAATATGGTGTGGACAACTATGGTGATTCGGTATTTTGAATTTCGTGTTTAAGGATGTTCGGTGTTCATGTGGTTTGCTGTTTATGTGTTGGTCTTTCGAGATTCGCGTAAGTGAGGTTTCATCATCCTAATATATACCCGTTTAAGTACGGTTTCTAGAAAATATTTTTAATTACCACAAGTGTACATTGTTCATAGGTTCATAGGTTCATAGATGTGTACTAGGCTAATGGCCCTGGAACCTTTACAAACCTAGCCCATAGGATTATCCTGACATCGTGCCACCTGACCTTAGTTCCCAGTGCCTCTGTTGAGCAGAGCCACTGGAGTGATTCCCGGGATGAATTTTCTATTTTCCATCCACTCATCAAGGTTTCTCTTGAAGAGGGCCAGTGACCTGCTCTGTTTGACATGTATGGGAAGTCTATTACATAGCAAGGGCAGTCTCTATGTTATGAACCTGTCCCTCCAGCACATTCTGTTGATTGTGGTAATGAGGTTGAGGTCACTGGAGCATGTGGTGTGGAGGGATTGGGATTTCTTTAGCTGTGACATTTCTAATAGAGCTGGATCAGACATGGCTTTGTATGTCAAGTAAAGATTGCCACTAAGTAGGTGATATGAGACAGAGAATAGTTGGGAGTTTTTTGAGTCTGTCTATATAGGACAAGTGTTTAAGGCCTAGGATACTCTTTGTGAGGTACTTTTGTGGCCTCTCCAGTTGTTGCAGGTGTCTAGTGAGGTACATGCCGAACGGGGCATTGTACTCGATGATTGGCCTAATGAGGGAAGAGTAGAGAGAGATAATGACCTCTTTCTTCCTGGACGCAAAACCATTAGTAATGAGATGTGCCACATAGAAGGACTTTCAGACCACAGTGGCAATGTGGTAGTCAAAAGAGAAGCTGCTGTCAACCTGTGTTCCCAGATCTCTTATAACACCTTCTGTGTTCAGTGGACTACCATTGATGTGGTAATTCATGGGAACTGTGGTTTTTCCCAAAGAGGATGACAACACATTTTTTGGCATTGAGCTTAAGGCCATGGTTTTGACACCAGTCATTGGTCTCAGTGAGGCCTTTTTGTAGGATGTCAACATCACTTGGGGAGTTAGTAATAGCTACCAACTTGCAATCGTCTGTGAACTTTGTCAGCCAGAGACCCTTTTTGTTAGCCTGGACTTCAGAGAAGTAGATACCAAACAGGAGAGGACCCAGGACCGAACCCTGTGGGACTCCACTCGTGACTGGTCAGCAGTCTGACTTGGAGTCTGCTACTTTCACACTGTGGGTTCTATCTGTGAGCCAGTTTGCAACCCACCTAGTGATATAGGGGTTGACGCCTAGCTTAGTGTGTTTTTCTATGATTCCTGAATGAAGAATGGTATCAAATGCCTTGGCCAGATCAAGGTAGGCTGTATAAACCACCTTGTCTTCATCCACAGCTCTGTTGACTGACTCAAAGAAGTCGACCAAGTTGAGCAGGCATGATCTTCCTTTCTCAAAACCAAACTGTGTGGGATCCAGAGTTTGGAGATTCCCTATATTCTTGTTTATTAGGTCCATGATGATGCGTTCCATAGCTTTGAATATCAGACTTGTCAGACTAATGGGACAATGGTTCTCAAGGTCTGTGGTTGCTCCTCCTTTGTGGAGAGGGATGACTGTAGCAGTGCACCATTCGGTAGGGACAAAGCCTGAGCTGGGGTTGTGATTGAACAGGGAACACAGGTGAGGTGCCAGTTCACTCTGTAGTTCATGTAGAACACAGCCAGGGATGTTGTCAGGTCCCATGAAAGCTATATTCTTGGCCTTGGACAGTGCTGTTTTAACCTGTGCAGCAGTAATACTGGGTGCCTGGCAATCTACTGGTATTGTGATTGTTCCTTTGGGGGGGAGGGGTAAAGTTGGCACTGAATCTGTCAGCCAGTATATTGGCAATATCTGTTGGCTCGGTATATGAGGTATCATTGTGCAGTAGCTCAGAGCAAATCTGGGTATTGCCATGGAGATTCTTTACATAACTATAGAAGGCCTTATGGTTGTCTTTACTATCTGCTGCAATTCTGTTTTCATAGCTAGCTTTAGAGGATTTGATGAGGGATCTCAACTTTTTGTTGAGGTTGATAAGGAAGTTTTTCCAGTCTTGGGACTTTCACCTTATTCTGCATCACTTTCCTCCTTCTGTTGTAGAGTTTGTTTATGACAGGGGACCACCAGATTGGCTTTCTTTTTTTGGAGGAGAGCATCTTGGTTCTATTGGGTATGGCGAGATCCATGCATTTGTGTATGTGTTTGTACAGTGCAGTGGTGTATGATTCAGCAGTCATGCAACTATTCTCCATTTGCATGGGTGCCATGAAGTTAGCCACCTCTGTTTGTAGAAGCCCAAAGATAGATTTGGAAAAGTTTTTTATGGTGGTTACCTTTGCAGGGGGGGGGTGGTAGGGATGTGGATTTCCAGGGTGATTAGTTTGTGGTCGGATCTAACCAGGGAGAAGTTAACTATTGGTGTAGAACAACAGTCACCCATGTTAGTAATGGCCAGGTCAAGGATGTTGCTACCTCTAGCAGGGGTAAGAACAAGCTGGTCCAGGGCATTTGAATTAACCTATTCCCTCCAGTACAGCTCTTTTGAGTGTGTGCCTTTAACTCACAGTGGGTGTGGCTTAAGCCTTTAAAAATGAAGTTATCACCTTACAGTTCTAGAAAATACTCATTGAGAGAGGTTAAATATCAATACAGCTATGTTTGCCATTACATATGCTTCAAGACAAAATATCTTGGTACTTTGTAAGTAATATGGTTTTGGAATTATTAATGCAAATATGAACAATCAATATTTGATGCCTAGAGGAGCAGTAGGAGTTAACTGCAGAAGATGCCTGGAGGAGCACTCGACTGTAATGAGTTAATTAATTCCAGGAAATGTTGGGCAAGTATATTGGTACATGAGTAGTTTTCCCAGTTAATGGAGGGGTAGTTGAAGTTGCCCAGTATGAGAGTGTTAGGTTGGTCCCTAATATTCTCCAATGTGCTTAGGAACGTGGAGTGTGAGTCTTGGGACATTGTTGGGGACCTATAGCAGGCTATGACCTGAATTGCTGTCTTACCCAATATTAGCTGCACCTGAAGTATCTCTGATGCGTTATGTTGGACTATCAGTCTGGAGGTGTGCGCATCCTTTATGAATATGGAAACACCACCGCCTTTGGAATGTCGGTCCAAGTTCTGGGGCCGAAAGGTGTGGAATGTGTTATAGCCTGGAAGTTCAGGGGTGCATTCTGCAGCCTTGAACCAGGTCTCTGTTACAGCACAAAAATCGATGTTCTGCATTTTAAGGAGTGTTTCAAGTGAGTGCATTTTCAGATTTAGTCTAAAGGGTTGAGCAGCATGACCCTCAGATTGCATTTGTTTGTAGCTGTTATGGTGGTAATTTGGTCTTTGGAACACCACCTAAAAAGGCACTATAGGGGTGGCAAGAGCCTTGGCCAGTATCCAGAATCCCAGGGGTGACAGATGCAGGCCATCTCTGGCAAAGCATCAAGGTCTGTTAATCATGTCATCCCAGGCAGATAGATACTGGATCCCCTTAGAATGACACCAGAAACTTACTGAATTGTACTGATATGTGCTGTGTAGAACATCACCTCCTGCAAACTCTGCATGGACCCTTTCAGAATAATTTTTATAACATGAATGGTGTCAATGTAAACTCCCTGTTTTCAGGTGTCAACACTATTGAATATGTCAATGTTTCATGGTAATGCCAAAGGTGCATAAATATTTTATCTCTGTCAAAGTAGAGATCCTTACTATCAACATTTTCCTTGTATAAAGACACAAATTTGAGAAACAATCACACTGATATTTGATTCATTTTCTTTCTACTTTTGGCTTTATCCTTTTGTGTGAATTTTGACAATGCACATCAAGGTTTGTCAACAATGGTCATTAATGAATTACAGTTCAATTCTCATAACAAAATCTCAAAAATTTATTTTGCATGCATATGCAAAGACTTTTCCATCAGTATCACATATAAAAGTGTCAGCAGTATGCTTTAGTCTTTGACTCTGGACACTGACTGCAGAAAATACACCTGTAATGTAACTTTCTCAGTGGCTCAGTGTGTTAATGCAGTAAGTTCTGAAGAACAGCACATGCAATGAAGTGTTTGAATCCACATTATGGATTAGCACTAATGATAGTAAAGTTAAAGTACACTTGCATGTGCATAATGTTACAAATTGTTCTTGTGCAAAAAGTATGGGGCATTGCAATTAGCAATACTACGGGTTAGGGAAATCTGAAAAGGTCAGCGACGCAACAAAACATAAGTCTGAACATGGCTTCAGTGGAATAAAATGTGTCATTCCCCAAGTGTATATTGTGCTGATGCATGCTGTGTAGAACCTCATGTACTGTAAATTATTTATGCCCCCTTCCTCAATATGTGTTATAACATTAATTCATCATGTGTTTAATGAATGCAACAGATCATCACACAACATCAGCATCTTAAGGTGTTAATTTTTACTTGCATGACACCTGGCATGATGCACTGACACTATACAAAAATGACATGTCCTGTGGCAAAAAAAAATGCACATGCAATAAGACTTTGCCATCAGATGTGCAAATATACTTGGCTTTGGCAAGTATCAGTTAGCATTACGGATATTACAACATGAATGTAATGAAAACATTTCCACAGGAATACATATATGCCTCAAATTAATCCAGTAAAGAAACAAATCAATGTGCAACAATTACAGGGTTCTAAGAATATGGTCTATCTTTGTTCATGCTTTAAAATGTACACTGGGATTTACACACTGGGAATTTCAGTTCTTCTGTAGCATTAACAGCTCATATACAAGATAAAAAATGGTAGGTTCCTGTTTGTCATGGTTTCACATCCCAAGTGCTGTCACTTACATTTTTTAAAATGTATGTGCTACCAAGGTATTATGTACTACTTAAAGCAAATTTGGGAAAGGGCAACATTGAATGACAACAACAGCATCATTGAGATTATCATGTCATATTTTTTGTGACAATGTACTATATATGATTATCATCAGCCATCCCAAAAACCATCTCAGAGGTGCCAATATATCATCTGAAATGAAACTGAGATACCATCATTAACCGATAGTTGATGGAGTTGCTGTGGAATATTCATAAATACATTGATTAGCACACCTGGCCAAGTCTGACTGCTATGTTTCACACCTAAAGTGAACACCAAAGAAATCATACACACATTTCATTCAATTCCATGTGTGTGCTTTCCATCATGCAAATACAGTTGCCTAGCTTGACCAACATCATGCCCAGGCTGGTACATGCAAGATCTGAATTGAGCACCAATTTCCTGCCATTTTTTCTGATATACTTGAGAAGACATGGCAGGTAATGGTGAGGATAATTCTCAATTTAGAGCCCAACAATGGTATCTAGAAGAGTCCAAAATCATTGTCAGACTACAGCTCAAGATTGTTGAAGGAAGAGTATACCAGATCCCAGTACAAGGCTGAGGCTTGCAGTAGCTTGGTCAATACTGTCACCAGTGCAACTGGCATCCCACATACTGGTGAACAATGTCATCACCATTACAGTGACTTGAAAAAGCACAAGCAGGACCTCCTTTACCAAGAGAAGGAATGTTTTAGAACCAATGACTCACCTGAGTTGTATAACTACAGTGTCCCTTTGCCAGCCAAGACAATACCATGGAGTGCCAACACAAAAATATGTTCATTACAAATTTCATGTTTTTTTTCTGTTCTGTATAACTTCTGAAGAGATAGAAAGGAATAGGTAGGCACATCAGGAGAGACATCAGTGCTTCTGAGAGGAATGGAGTAAGAATGTCTCAGGTAATAATGATAGTAATTTAATAATAGGTCAGACTTTGCAATCGCTCTATCAATTCTGAGGGCATCAATCCATAATTGCGTGACACAGTCACTAATTGGTAGTCATACTCTATATATAAAAAATGTATATGGCTGTTTGAATAGCTCTTGCAACCTTGCATTAGCTAATGTTTCAGTCAATCTGGTTATATTTGTGAGTTCAAATCTGTATAGCAGCAATTAGTGTGTATTACCTATAAGTTTATTATTCTGCAATCAGTAAGTTAGAATGATATTGCAAATAATTTCATATGGAAATTTTATCATTTGAAATGCATAAGGTATATATGCAATAGTCAAACTACTGTCTGTCTAATGTGTATGCTATTGGTAAAATTAGTGTGCTGTTTATCACACATGCATGGCTTCACATTCATATGTGGATATTTACTTCAAAAACTCACTGTGAATGTCAAAGTGCAAAAATCACTAAACAGAAAACAAAACACTTTAAAAAAGCTGTTTTTTGTTTAAAGTGTTTGTTTTTCAGTTCATGTGTGGATATGAGAAATCTTAATCTATTTATGTGGCAGTATGGATGAATGTGATATATTAGAATGACATGGCATTTATAATATTTTCAATGTTGTCCTTTTTATAATGACTTTTGTACCATAGTAATGCTGCAGCACGACTGACCACCAGCACAGGGAGCTAGACTGACACAAGGGCATTGGACTGCCATCCCTCCACAGTTGACTGCGGCAGACTTACCACAGGCAACACAGACACAAATCAGTTTTGGATACACCCTGTCAGCATTGTCTCCAGAACTCACGCACTACCTGCTCCAAATGAATCAGGTAGCTCTGCCATGGGGGCTAATGTACTGCTACCCACCAGGAGTAGTGCCAGTGGAGGTAGTAATTATGTCACCTGTCAAGAGTTGACCATGCTTGTGAATGAGATAATGAATAGGACCTCAGTGCCTGCATTGGCAGAACAGAAAAAAATATTGTATCATATTGCCAAATTGATGCCCCATCTGGCATTGTCCAATGTGTCCGCAAAAGGAGACAGTGATGATACTTAAGAGGGTGAGAACTAGATTCTCACTGTACTCATGCTGGATGAGGATGCACCACTGACGTCCTCTACCTATCCTCAGTCATGGTGTACTCCAATCTTTTCTGCCCATCACCAGTCCTGTATGTCTGCACCTAATCTATGCCACCCCCTCTTATTCCTTACTACCTTCCCCAACATTCATTTCTTTTTCAAAAACATTTTAAAGGGGCACTTGTCCAACAAAAAATATACCTCATACATAGCTCTCCACTTTGCTTATGTGTGTATGACACACTTGATTTGGTCCAATTGGCTACACAACATTATTAAGTTGTCAAATTTCCCTGATGTAGTGACTATCCAAATTTTCCAAATTCTCTATAGAAATACACTGTCAGCTTCTGAAGAAGTGGACAGCTATAGTGTTCTTCTACCACCATCCAGCACATTCCTTTATTCCCCCGCGTTCTACCCTCTGCCTGCCTCCAATTCTTACTACTGTCTTATTAACCCCTTTTTACACCTTTCACACACTTTACATATGACCAGAGATGTCCCATAAAACAAATCTTCAGTTTTTCTCCTTAGCATTTGAGTGACACTTTGTATCAGCAATTTTAGGCTAAACATCTGATTTTAACACAATGGTAAGGTCATCCCTTCAAATATGTTCTCCCACTTGTAGTAAGACTTCTTCTGTTGCTTGAGCAGTTAATTCACAACTCTCTAGACTGTGTACTTAGATAGGTGTTCAAATCCAGCAATGGCTAACTACTGGAAAAATGTGTGACTGTAATGACAAGTAGGACTGGTATGGCCACCTCATCTATTGTGTACACTTTTACTCAGGAAAAACATTTATCCTGGTTCCCCCAATAATTTCAGTCCCTTTTAGCTAAAACATCTGCTTTGCATCACAATGATTTCTCCTGTAACATTGGTAATGGATGTCATGTTCTCTAGACTGGGGACTTAAGTAGGCAGCTATTCAAATCCAACAATAATTAACTAATATGTGTGATTATATTACTTGGTACGGATAGCTCATCTAATAGATTGTGTATGTGCACTTCCCCTCAGTAGTAATATTTACATAGGGAGTGGTCATCCACAACTCTTTCAGTCACTAAGCCAAACATATGCCTTGCCACACAATGATGAGGCCATGCTTTCAAATGTGTTCAGCCTCATGGTTGTAGCAAGACATCTCCTGTGTCATGAGTGGCTAATACATGGTTCTCTAGAGTGTGGACTTGAGTAGGCAGGAGTTCAAAACTGACAATGTACAAGTAATGTATCTGTGGTCAACAACAGTAACAGACAAGACTGCATTACCAAACAAACACTGATATGGTTGGCTCGTGCTTGTGTAAGCACTGACATGGAAAGGATTTTCAACCCTCAAAATACATTTTGGTGGATACATGATCATTCAAAAACAAAGCCTAAGTCAGATCTTGAAGTGCATGCTTTCTGACAACTGTAGTTTAAGGTCTCCTGTGGATGAAGACATAGAACTGTGCAAAGACATGGCATCACCATGAGAAGACAGAAATGTGTAGAGAAGTGTCATCACTATGTGCATATACAGAGTAGTGTGGAAAGTTATAATTTCTATGAGAAGAAACAGACCTGTGTGGAGAGATGCTATTGCCATTTGATGTTACTCATTCAGTGTGTACCCATGTTTTGATGTAAGTTCTATGTTGGCAAAGTTGCAAAACTTGGTAAGATTTTAAATATTTTTAGGTTTTCTTCTGAAAAACAGAAACATCATATGGTGCAGTCTGTACTATTAGATGTAGATCTAATATGGACCTTATCCTGTAGTACTAGCTGCTTATATAGTGAACTGCATGTCAGTTCATTTATCATTCTTTTAACAAGTCTTGATCCTATGACTCAAACATGCTGACAGCTACTTTTAGCAGTAATGGACTTTGCTTTTTGCCCCATTATTGTTTGATTTTGTAATAGATATGTATAAGCCTGGAGGTAGTGAGGGTGTTCCCCCATCTTGGTGATATAAGCTGCGTTCCCTGGAAAAGAAAACTTAGTTTAGTGTTCACTGAAAGCAGTTTTCAGCAAGGTTGAGTTATAGAATCAACTCTTACTGCTTATATGATTATATACGTTCTCACATGTTTCTGGGAGCAAAGCACAAGTTTCTGCTATGCAGTCTGACATTGTTGGCGGAGCCTAGATGGCAAACAGATAAGCATCATTTTTTAGAGCTCCACAAAACAGTACTAGAAAGCAGGGAAAAATGTTTTTCATTAACCAGAAATAGAAAAAAAATATTAAGGAACTTAAGAACTACAACTCTACCAAATTTCAAGAAATATTATTGAGTTTTTCCTGTCAAAATATTCTGGAGAACAACACAGCTGTTTGGTAATGGCCAGTTTAAAGAATTCTCACTCAGAAACCACTCTGAAAAAGGAGATATAACTGATGTCTTCCACATTACATGAACTGTCATTGAAAATTGATAGATTCACTGATAATTTGTAAAGTTTCAAGGAAAACTGCCAAAAGCAAACAGATGTACTAAAAGAAATACTGCAGCAACAACAAAGTAAATTACTTGATATGGAGACATCACTAAATGACACAGATGGAAGACTCAAAGAAGAGGAAAATCAGACAAAATTCTTACTACACCAAAATAACTGTCTACTTAATAAAGTGGATGATTTGGAGAATAGGGAGAGGAGAACCGATATAAGAATATTTGGCCTTCCAGAAAAAACTGAGGGAGAAGACATAATCACCTTTCTGAATTCCTGGCTTCTTGAAGTTGTTCTTCTTCTTTCAGCTTTTCTCGGTTAGGGGTCACCACAGCGGAACTCTGGTCCGCTAATGATTGGCAGTAGATTTTTACGGTGCCGAGGTGACAGCCTGACGCCCAACCTTCAAAGAAGGTACACCCATTCACACATGTCTTTTGAACACCATTCGATCATGGGGAGGACATGCAGACTCCACACAGAAGGTGCTCCAGCCGAGAATCGATCGGGAGAACCTCTTGCTGTGAGGCAAAAATGCTACTGCTGCACCACGTAGCTTTCCTGGCTTCTTGAAGTGCTTGATTTAAAAGAGGGATTATCAAATGGAATAGAAAGAGCTCACAGAGCCATAGGAAAATCTATACCCTCTTCACATAATGCACCACCAAGATCAATTGTGGTAAAGTTCCTGTCCTTCTTGGATAAAGAGCTCATTTTAAAAACAGCCTGGAGAAAAAGTCCCATAACATATAAACAGAGTCATATCAGATTTGACAATGATTATTCTGCAAAAGTGTTAGAAACAATGAAAAAAACTTGGCCATTAGTGAAACTTCTCAAACAAAATAAAATAAAAGCACAGACGGTATATCCTGCTAGAATCAGAATTTTCTATTCAAATGACTTGAGAAACTTTAACAACATTGAAGAAGCTTCTACCTTTATCAAGAATAATAATATCATCACAATTCCTGAATTAATGGACTGGACTGTTTCCACCAACTTGAAAAGATCTCCAGAAAAAAATACTTGGTCTGATGTAAGGAAAAAGAAACAAAGAACTGATTCTAAAACTATGCAGTCTTCCAAACCTCTCAAAGAATCAACAAAGATATAGACTTCTGGACTTTACCTCAAAATAAATGTATTTTATCTATTATATTGCCTATTATACTCTGAGACATTTATACTTTTTCTTACTTTATGCAACATACTCATCCCAAATCTAGTGGTTGTGTCTGATAATGTTAAATGGTTTTATAAGTTGGAGTGACTTCTAAAAATATAGTTACATGTCATTCATAGGCAGTGAGGAAAACCAGATTAAAATGTTATCTTTCGCTTTCGTATAATTTGTAATATATATATAATATGTAAAGGAAGAACAGAGACAACATATACACAAATGTTTTTTCTCATCTAACTTTTTATTAATAGTATATTTAGTTCACCTCATTGTTACATAATAGGAATTGAAAATTTTTAATCATAGTTTCTGTGGCTTACTGACTTCACTACACTTCAAATTCCCATTTTAAAAGTAACATAGATATCCATATTTTTAAATGTGAAAAAAAAAACAGTTAGAATCACTATAAACAGAGTTCCATTACTGGGTTCTGACAATGTTGTTATTTGAAACATTCTTGTGCACTTGTTACAGCTTCCCTTGTCTGTTATGAAAGATTTAAGGTGGAAATAGTCAATTAAGGAATCCCCTGCTTGTCTGTTGTTAAGGTAACACGTGTAGTGTGATATCAGTTGCACAAGCAGTATATATTAAGCTCATTTAACATAGTCTTTGGATTATTAAAATCTACAAACCCTGACTTATTTTAAATAAATAAAAATAATAGATGTGAAATCAGTGACAGAGTAGCTGTTTTTCATGTAGGTAACACAAAAAAGAAAAATTTACAGTAACATTGAATAACATCCAATTGAAAAAGTAATAGAAGCATTACAGACTACATTGTTACACTTAAAGTAAACACAGTCCTTTCTTACTTCTGAATTATTCCTACCTAGGCTATAAGATACACCATGCTATGGTGATCCAGTAAAATGACATGTCTGATAGTTTTGTAAGCATCTGTTACAGCGTTGCAAGTGTAAATAGGAAAATATGTGTGTGAGATGCACACATCAGCTGCAGTTGTGACATACTTCTGTGCACATAATAAGTAAAATTAAGGCATGTTTTAGACATATTATACTGAATAATTCATTAACCTGGTAACATAATTCATCTAATTTCAGAAGCCACAAAGGGACTTATTACCTTGCACTTATAACTCCTATTTATTTGAATATAATGTGCACATTGCTTTATTAGATAGCATAGTAAACCCTGTACTGTACAGTGTTGTCATTTTCCTCTGCTCACACTGCCTAGACATGTTCAATTGAATTGATTAAGAAGTAACCAAATAAATAGTGAATACAGTAGATAGTAAATTACTGATTACTCTTCTCACCCTTTAGTGCTTTCTAATCTTTGGTAACTGGGGTTCAACTTTCAGTAAAGTGGCAAAGATGCTGGTAATTAGCCAAAACTCTTACACCAACATGCAAGTAGTCGTTTAACTGCACTACTAAATTGTGTGGGCATGCGTACTTATTTTCTATGATGAACAGTTGATTTATTCCGAGCAAAACTTTAAGCCATGGTTCTATAACTCATAAAATTGGCATCTCAGACAGTCTTGCGAGTGCCTGTTGATGTATTGTGGGAGTTGCCTTGATGACAGGGAAGTACTGGGAAACTTATAGTAAAATTGATCATAAATTAGCATAATAAAGTAGTTTAGATGTCATTCATTCTACCAAGAATTGTTTGAATTACACATTTACAGTCATAGGTTTCTAAAAACGCAAATCCTAAATTATATTCTGTGTGTTACACATCTGGTTAAGGCAGGGATTTATAACATAAACTACCATTGATCCTTCAGACATTAGTTGTATAGCTGATTATTATGCAGCTGATATTTTTACTGAATATTGACAACTGTTTAAATAACAAGGTTATCAGTTTCTTAGTAAGATGGCTGGTAAAATGAGTTCACCTTGGAATTTCATCTTTATTTCTTTAAAGTAAAGGGCCCATGAGAAAATGTCTTCATGGTCTTCTTTTGCTACTGCTTCAAGTAGTAAAATAAGACAGATTTGTAAATTGTAATTCTTGATGAGAAATTCAAGTAGAACACTAATTAAATAGATATGAGATAGAGATTTCATAAGGCACTGTTCGGCTTAATAGGTTTTGTATTGTTTAGAGTGTCATTACTTTTAACAATTTAATAACAAAGAAGGGAGTCTGCCTACTTTTGTATTTTGCTGCATGACACAGTCTTTGATAACCACTCTATTAAAAAGGATCTAAGGAACTGTGGCTGTGCAGAACAGCTTCAGTAATGCTCTGTCTTGACTAGCCTTTAGTTCAGCATTCTGTGATGATATTCTCATAATATGAATTTATATTATAACTATGCATTAGTATTAAAAAGTTTATAAATTGCTCACTCACATGGCCACTTATCAGGGCAAATTGCTTCTGTTTCATCATCAATGAGTGATCATTATGGTCTAATGTTGTCTTTCTTCATTTTTTTCTTTTAATTTGTCACAACTACATTCATGGGTGGACATAAAATAAACTGAATCTGGTTATGCTTTCATTTGTCTCTAATTGAAAGCATGTGACTGATAAGTAGAGATTTATGACATGTATTATTCATTCCAACATATTTACATTATCATCTCTAGTGAACACAACTCTTAGGGTTCATTCTATGGACTACATAGTTTTTGTAGTATGATTCAAGTGTTCTGAATAGACTTGTCCATATTTATCTTCACTTATTGATGTTGTTTGTTGTTTGTCTTTCGGCTTTTTCCTGGTAAGGGGTTGCCACAGTGGAACTCCGGTCTACTAATGATTGGCAGTAGATTTTTACAAAACGCCGAGGTGCCAGCTCGACGCCCAACCTTCAACGAAGACATGCCCATTTACTCACGCATGCCTTTCGAACACTACCCAACTGCAAGGAGGACATGCAGACACCACACAGAAGGCACTCCCAAGCCATGCCAAGAATCGAACGGGAGAACCTCTTGCTGTGAGGTAACAATGCTACCACCGCGGCGATATTTTATCTTCACTTATTGATACATTTCTAAATCTACTTCACTCAGTTATAATATATTTTTAGTATGTAGAAGAGTGTTTATCTGACATAATCATTAGTATATTGGTCATATCAGAATATTGGAGATTATTGATATGTATATATACTACTCTCAGGCTAAAGAGAACTAATGTTAAGCAACATTTATTGTGTTATAAATGAGATTTTACTTTCTGAATGTTTAAGTAGTGCATGCTAGGATGATTATATTCTGAAAAAGAAGTCTAATCTAATCTAAAATTAAATTGTATTACCAGATCAATACTCATTTCCATACATTATGTTAATTCATTATTAATAGTTATATAGGGAAAATAATAACTAATATTGTTAAATCTCCAAGATAAGAGAAGAGGTTTACTGGAGCTTGAAAGGGGTTAGTTTTTTTTTCCTCTTTCTTTTTTCATGAGGGAAGTTATGGTAGGCAATATGTTAGATTTCTTCTCATCTAGCAGATTGGAAGTGTATTTCACTTCATGTACATTAGAGGGTTTACAAAAATATTTATATACTTGTTGTTATACAAGTAATTTGGGCATTTTTTATTTTTTATTTTTTTATTGGCCTGAACTAAACTCTGTTTTAAGTTATTTGACCAAAACTAAAATATTGACTACAATGAGAATTATTAACACAGTAGTTACACATTTTACATTTGGTATGGTATTACAAAATATAATACAAAACAAATATGATGTAAAGTTAAATACTGAGAATGGACTTGACTATTTTATCCTTAAACACTAATGGTTTAAACGATACAAGGAAAAGATCTAATTTATTAAGATATATGAAATTAAATAAAGTACAAGCTGTATTTCTTCAAGAGACTCACTTCAAAACAAATGATGCCTTTAGCTGGAATCCTAATGAATATATGATCTTATCTCACTCTTCATATAAGAAAAAGACTAGGGTAACTTTAATTTTATGGGAAAAAATGTCACAATGCCTCAAATCACTTACAAATATGAAGATAAAGAAGGACTCTTAGCCATAGTAGTAGTAAAATATAACAATATACTCTGGACATTAGTAAATATATATTGGTTTCCAGGTATTGGGGTTGGGACAATAAGAAAACACATGTATCTAATAACTAGAGTATATAAAGGAAATGTGATTTTGGGAGGTCTCTTTAATTGTATATTGGATAAATCAGAGACACAAGTAAAATAAATTTATGTGTAAGTTCTATAGGGAAGCTACTTAAGAAATGGGAAGAAAGTTTAAATCTGATACATTTAGTTATAAGGAGAACAATTCATTATTATATTCACACCAAGACTAAATATTTGGGACACATACAAGAATTGATAAAATCTTAATATCTCAAGAGCTAAATTCAAAAATAATAACATTTTCCATAATCCCTTGTCCCTTTTCAGAACATAATTCATTAATTCTCAAAATATATACAGATTATAAAAAATTATTTTTCATGTCAAGAATTCCAGCTTACATTACAAAATTAAAACAATTTAAGCCTTGGTTAGATTCAGAAGTACAATTCTTTTTAGATATAAACTACACTACTGAAATAAATGTAAATAATCTTTGGCATACCTTGAAAGCCTATCTAAATGGAAATATTTATTTCATGGAATAACAACAAGCTAAAAGAGTGGGAATCAGAATTATGTAACATCCAAAAACAAATTACAGATCTCACTATTAATTCATCTACTTACACACAAAATAATTATAAAAAAGCATTGGAAGACTTAAACAAAAGATATAATGAAATCCTAACTCACAAAATTAATATAGCTATAGAAAGGTTAAAACTTAGTTCCTATGCAGTATCACCCAAACATATGCATAATTTAGCAATAATGGTGCAGTGGTAGCATTGTTGCCTCACAACAAGAGGTTCTTCAGTTCGATTCTCGGCTGGAGTGTGGGGAGTGCCTTCTGTGTGGAGTCTGCATGTCCTCCCCGTGGTTGGGTGGGTGTTCGAAAGACATGAGTAAATGGGCGTGCCTTCGTTGAAAGTTGAACGTTGAGCTGGCACCTCGGTGTTCGTGAAAATCTACTGCCAATCATTAGTGGACCGGAGTTCCGCTGTGGTGACCCCTAACCGGGAAAAGCCAAAAGACAGCAACAACAACAACATGCATGAAGGAAGGGAAAAAAAACAAAAAGGTTTTGGATATAAATGATATACTAGATGCATTTAAACATTATTTCTCTGACCATTATAATGATACTTCACATATAACTAATACATCAAACTTAGACCTGAAATTAGTAAAGGTAAAGGCGATACCAGAAAAGTTAAAGTTAGACATTCAAATACAAATAACTCTAAAAGAAATTACTCAAAAAATCAAGGAAATTAAAAGTAATAAAACACCGGGAGTTGATGGAATAATTAATGAATTGTATAAGATATTTCCATCTACAGTAATATTGTTGTTTCACAAAACTTTGAATGAAATTCTAGCACAAAACACAACTCCAATTTCATGGAGATACTCCTTAATTACACTCATTATAAAAGAAAACAAAGACCCTTTACAGTGTAAAGCTTATAGACAATATCTTTACTTAACAATGATTATAAAATCTTCATGTCAATATTAGTTAGTAGAATTAAAAAACCATTGACACACATAATAAATGAGGATCAAACAGGATTAATGTATAAAAGACACACACATGACAATATACAAAGAATTCTAACACTAATAGATTTTCTAAACAGAAACAACCAAGAAGCTCTAATTGTAGCTTTGGATATAGAAAAAGCCTTTGATTCATTGAGCTGGGATTTTCTTTTTAAGGCTTTAGAATTGTTTGAATTTCCTACTAATTTTATTACGGTAATAAAGAATATTTATAAAAACAATTTGAGTTATGTAAAATTTGGGCCATTTACCTCGAAGGCTATCGAAATAACCAAAGGTACAAAGTAGGGATGTCCGATGTCTCCCATCCTGTTTGCCTTAGGAATTTAATTATTTGCCTCATTAGTACACCACAACTCTAATATATCACGTATAGATGTATATGGTCAAATCAATTCAAAAATTATGTTATTTGCTGATGATGTTTTACTCACGTTATCTGTCTGGGGAAATCAGTACAAAAACTAGATGAAATAGTGGAAAGGTTTTATCATATTTCCAGCCTTAGATTTAACAAGGGAAAATCTAATAATGTATATAAATACATTTGAATAAAAAGAGAGAATTTACCTTAACTACAAATTATATGATAGGAAAACAAGTTCCCATAATAAAATATTTAGGAATAACACTATGTGGTAATTTGGAATCTATGTTAGCCACAAATTATAGCAACATAATTAATAAAATAAAAATGTTATTAGTAAGCTGGAATAAAATGTTCTTGAGATTTGAAGACAGATTACAAATAATAAAAATGACAATACTTCCAAAAATTAATTACATTGCACAAGCTATTCCTATAGTACCTAACAAGAAAATCTTGAAATAAATAAATACAATTATATTAAACTTTCTTTGGTATCCACAAAGAAATAGAATAGCCTATACACATCATATTAGATCTTGGGAAATGGGTAGAATTAAACTTCCAGATCTAAAATCATACATAAAAGCTTCCATATTAAGAACTATCATTAATTGGATAGATCCTAATTATTCTTCAATGTGGAAAACATTGCACACTATTATTTTTATAAATGTAAACAACATAATTAAAAATTATATATTAAGTGAACAAAATAATAGGATGTGGCACATATTGACTGTTAATATTCAATATAATATAACAAAACCAACAAACGTAAATTATATAAATAATATTTATAATTTATTCAAAAGATTTATATATACTAACATGGATATTAAGATTTGGCTAGACTTGATAATACCCTTTAGCTCTACAAAGAATTTCTTCAATAAAATTCATAATGTTATCTTAACTAGATGGGAGGGGAAAAACTTCACTTGTTGGCAACATTGTATAGAGAATCAAGTAGTATTAGACATTCAACAAATTCAAAATAAATATGACATTCCATCAGCAGATTGGTTGATACTACAAAGCATATTATCATATGTTAAGGATCTTAATAGTGAAATTATTAATTCTCCTTATAATACTAGTCCAAATTTGATAAGTCTAATATCTGAAGTTATTTATGACAATTCTAATTGGACCAATCTAATTTCAAAATTATACAAAATATTGATATATAAAACTAACCCTAATGCAAGATATTGGAATTTCATAGCAAAAGAATGTCACACTAATTTATCAATTGAGAGTAAAACAAATCGTTTATGTTCTGTTAACTTAACATTTAATTTACAAGTATGGAAAATATTTACATGGAAATATATTCACAGGGCATTTATTACACTTGATAAACTAGCCAAATCCAATTCACTTGATAAATCCATTTGTTGGAGATGTTCTTTAAACTGTAAAGCTGATTGGTCTCATATATTTTTGATTGTATTAATATAAAAAAATTCTGGGAAGAAATTACTATTTTTCTCCAAGCTATATTCACAGATACCTTTATTTTAACCCAATTTTTAGTATTCTTAAATGTTAATGATACTATTGGAATGAATAAAAAAGATCTATACCTACTTTGGTCCATACTAGCTGTGGCAAGGGAATGTATAACTAGAAAGTGGAAGTCTTCACAAGAACCTACTCTGGAAGAATTTTTGAAATTGGTGGAAAAAACAGTGACATTAGAAATCAAGGTGAAGGAATCGAAAATTTCACCTAAAACATGGACAAACAATCCTTGGTAAAATTTGTAACTCTTTTGAGACATTAAAAATGAACCCTAAATAATTAATGTGTAACTTTATACTTTATTAATTGAATATTATACATTTTTGTTACTAATTTCATATATTTTATTAATTTTCCCCCTACTTTGTTCAGGTCAGTTGTACATAGTGTATATAAAGGTTTATAATACTTGTTTATTGATGATTGTATTGTTAAACATTATATTATTTGGAAAATAAAAAATTATTTGAAACACAGTCTGGCATTTTCCAGAGACTCGGGCATATGAACAGGGGATGAGACACATGGTATCACAATAGCAATAGATACAGATTCCTACTAACCTGCATAATGATTCCTGAGCATCTACCCCAATCTACTTCCCAACCTTAGTTTTATATATTTCATGGTCCCTATTATTAAGATATTGAACACCAAAGGCTCTGGAAGTGATTTCTTAGCTACTGCATTTTTATATTATGAGATAGTGTTGTTATTAACAAAGATGTTTTGTATCCAAATATATTTTTAAGATGAGTTTTTCAATTTTACTTGTGAATATTCTTCTTAGTTTCATTCAGTCTTGTGTTCTTCAGAATGCTTCCTTGGTTGCTTGTTTTTCCAGAAATTCCTAATAGAGTTCTTAATGCCTTAGAAATGTTTCAAGCACAATAACTGCTACTTGATTACTGTATGACACTGATACCTTACTCATAGTATTTATACTCCTAGTTTCTCTTTATAAAAGAAGTATCCTGTCACCTTATTCTGCGCTTCATTGTAAAGTGCATATACTCTGTGGTTTCTTCATTGTAAAAGATAAAGTGAAATACTTTTTCAGTATATCAGATTCGTATTTTGATGCATTTTCATTTCCCAGCCCCTTATTTATTAGGCTTTGCCATTGTTTTTCTCCAAAATGGACTAATGCCAGCATTTTTCTCACTCTTTTCATTTTCACTGGTCATTCTCTTTTTCAATCTGACATTAAAACATCCTACCTATCTCCCTATATGTTTCTTTACCTGAACTGACTATTCAGTCTAGGACTGCTATTTTTTTTTTCATTATCTAGAAGACTTCTTTGTTCACCAAGTGGCTTTTCTCCATATACTTATTTCCATTGCTACCAATGCTAGTTTGTTTCACGCTTGTGATAAAACTTCTGATTTTACATTTTATTCTCATCCTGACATTGGCTTTATAATCACTACATTTAACTCATCTAAGTATAGCCTTATAGTTCCTAGGTTTTATTTTTAATTTTTTTTATCTATCCTGTCAAGCCATGGCCCTCTATTGCTCTATCCTTGTATCACAAGACACTAAGAGAAACTGCACTAACCAGGGACAATGTCCAGTATCTTGTGTCATCTTAGAAGGTCAGTCTGTACATGCTACTGATAGTCTTTCAATAGTCAGCTGGTAGATGTAGTGTAATACCTGATTATGGTGAGTTCCAATTAGTACACACTTGCATACATTTGTGATGCACAGCTGGAGTGCATACACTCCTTGGCTGGGCTCACATCCCTGAGTCTTATTGCACTGAACAGCAGTACTGGTCATTCTCCTAGCTGGTGCTTCACTGATAGGGCTTTAACTGACTCCTTCTCCCATAAGAAGGGCAAGCTGATCTCAAATACTCCTCCAGTGCCCAGATAACTAGCAAAACACTGCTCATCTGGAGAGTAGACAAAACCAAAATATGTATGCCAAGAAGCTGGCCATATATCAGCTACAATTTTTTTTGGACAAAATACAGAACATTAAGTGGAGTAGTGATATGTACTATGTGGTTATGGATATGAAAAGTTTATACACTAGTATTAGACATCAGGATGGCATTAAAGCCTTGAATTATTTTTTGGGCAGTTCTTCCGTGTCCTTTTACATAATAGAACTTACACAATTTTGTTTATTAAATATGTTTTTTTGTCTTTGATGGATGTGTATACCACCAGTTGCAGGGCATGTGTTTGTGAAATATAATGTTATTGCCTATTACAGATATATAGTATATAGATAATTTAATTTTTTGTTTGTAAAGGTGGCAGGCATAATGTTATGAATTTTCGGTTGGATTTAGAACAAAATGTTTATGGTGTGAAATTTGATTAGATACAGTATGGTAGCATGTTTCATTTCCTTGATTTAGTTCTAGAGGGTGTTAATGGTGGGGGCATTAAGACATCAGTACATAGGAAATTTGAAGATAATTTCCATTTTTTGCATGGGGCTAGTTTTCATCCCCAACATTTGCTGGAAGCCCTACCCTATGGGGAGTTTCTTCGAATGCACAGAATTTGTAGTTATTGGGGGGATTTTGTAACAGATTGTAGGTACACTTTTTACATGTTTATTAACAGGGGTTATAACTACAATGTAGTTATGAAGTCATTACAAAGAGTTATAGCATTTAGACTGGGGTTAAATCAGTGTCAAAATGTCATGCATGGAGAAAGGAATAATATTGAATCTTGCAAAAATCAGATATATTTTGTTTCAGTATATAATAATCTGAGCAATAGGATTAATAAAATATTACATAGCTGTTATAATTTTTACTTCAGGACATGAAATTGGAGAGAATAATAGCAAATAGTCCAATAGTCCTTGTATTTCCTACAAAAAAGGAAAACATTTGAAAGATTTTTTGGTTTCTAACCATTTCTCTATGCCTAATGAGACACTGCACATAATTCCTGCCATGAGGGGTACTCGCCCTTGTGGTGGTTGCTCTATATGTTTCTGTGTTACAAATTTTAAGAAAATAAATGGTATTAAGTTTTCTCCTGGTGGTAGCTTTTCATGTAACAGTGAAGGGATAATATATGCTGTCAGCTGACCTTGTAACTTATTTTATATAGGAGAAAGCAAAAGGAAATTTAAAGTAAGAATACAGGAACATATAAGAGATATATGGAATGGTAACGTAGAAAGTAATGTTGCAATGCATTTTAAAACGGTTCATAATGCTGATCATTCTTTGTTAAAAGCTTCTGTTTTAGAGCAAGTTTTTATGAAAACTGGTGAAATATGTGATATTAAGGACAAACTTCTTTGTAAAGAATCTGTTTATATTTTAAAGTTCAATACTATGGTACCTGTAGGCTTAAATTTAGAGATTAATTGGAAACAATTACTATGTAATTGAATAATTAATTGATGAATGGTGTTCTATAAAGTCTGTGTAAAGCTGTGTTTTGTATTACTCCTGGAAGGCTGTAAGCTAAAGTTTTGAGTTTTTTATTAAACCTGTATTTGTGCTGTGGCCAGTTGTGGATTTCTTCTTGCTGCTGTTCATCAAGTTGTTGCATATCATATATCAGCTTACCTCTGACTGCTGGCATCCCACATATTTGAATGTAAACAGTTCAGAAATATGGCAAACCCTCTACAATTTGATTACTTTATCAGTGGGCTGAAGAACTGTGCAGGAATACTAATCACTGCTCTATAACATGTGTGGTGTAAGAGAAACAGTTTCCTGTGAGACATATTAATTTGATTTTAATTTCTCATTTTAATGAGTATATGAAATTGCCCATCTCTGACTCCTTTTTGCTATTATCTTGTCCAAAAGGGCTAAATTAAATGCAATATATAAATATATAAATATATATATATATATATATATATACAGATAGATATAAACACACACACACGCACACACACACACACACGCACACACACGCACACACACACACACGCACACACACACACACACACACACACACACACACACACACACACACACACACACACACACACAGGTGTAATGCATAGCTTAGAAGAGCCAGTTAATCATCTTAATTTTGGGACATAGAAGGAAAACAAGGGACCTAAAGAAAATGCACTGAACCAAGGAAAAACATTCCAACACCCCCTATTGTTGTGGATATGTTGCACTATAAAAGAGACGGATTATTTGTATTTTAAAGTCTGCTTTAACTTGCTTCCTGAAGACGATTGATTATCTCTTCATTTGGAAATGGTTTGGGTACAATAAAATGCTCCCATAACTCCTTATAAAGAAATCAAGGAGTGAGCAATCTACAAGTGTACGCCCATTCACGCATGTCTCCACACAGAAGACGCTCTAGCTGAGAATCAAACAGGACAACGTCTTACTGTGAGGCGATGATTTTTTTAAAAACCCTGCTCCATATTTTTTCACTTTTTTATTGTTTTAAAATTAATTGTTAGATGAGAGTGTGTTGCACTACAGGAGAGCGGGATTAGGTGCGTTACAGGCTATTCAGTATCCCTCTATTCAGAAATGGATGGGGAGCAGTAAAATGCTCCCTTAACTCATTAGAAGCAAATCAAGGAGCAGGGAGCTCAAGTGATGATAAGAATGGTGAGTTTTTAGGTTTGAAAGAAAGAAGTTGATCTCTTCAACTAGACTTGTATAAAGTTAACTCATGGAAAAAGAGAAAAGCAGTAAGTGAAAAATTTAATGTCTGTCACAATCTAATCAATTTAAATTTAGACTCTCAGTGAGATTTAGACAAAATGGAGCATAAAACTGAGTGAAACTTAGTGATAAATTATTGTTGTGAATTACCATGATGAGGAGAAAACAACAGAAAAATCATGCAAGTAAATAAAACAGGCAAATGACCAGCACAGCATAAAATGGTATACATTTATTTAATAAACCAAAAATAAGAGAGTGTAAGCTCTTTCACATAGTAGAACTACGCTTCATCAGACATAGCCAAAATAAATAAATATTCACTTTTTAAAAGTAGTAACATCCAATCCTAATCAAAATTCAAATAAACAATTAATTGTCCATCCCACTAAGAAAGTCAAGTGTTTATACAAAACAAAAGCTAAATAGTGTATATCTATTTGTAATACATTTCAGTTTAAAACTGTGTTGCATTTAATGCATAAGAATGATTAACAACATGATTACCTGCAATTCATAGGAAGATTTAAAACTTCAAAACCTAGAATAATAATGCTCTACAGACATGTTCCCCATATCTAAAGCTTGCAATTTTTCACTCACTCAAGAACGTTGCTAAGGTTACCATAGCAATGCTAAAACTAAATTAAACAGGTACGATAAAACCTGAATTTTGCAAAATGCACGCTGGTAAGGCATCAACTACAAAAAATGCATACATGTTAAAACGTATAAAAGACTAATATCCCATCACGAAAATTAAGAGTATTCTTACCAAAACGCTAAATAGTGTATATTTATTTATAATAAACACAGACTTAAATTAATATAAACCAAATAATTGGACAAATAAAAATAACTAAAAACAGTTACCTAAATCAGGAGAGGCTCTAAAACTTTAAAGCTTAAAATAGTATCAATCTGTTTATAAGCACACACATCTCACCCATAACTAAGTCTCGCGAGTCTTTGCTCTCTCAAAGGTATTACTGAAGCTACCAAAACAATATATATTCTAAGCTGATCTGAGTATAGACCTAAAACAAATGTAATTAAACTTAGTGTGTCCAAGGGCACACTAGTAAAACATGAATTACAAAAACAAAACGTATAAAAATAAAAAATATAAGAAATATATACATATGTACTAACAACACCACAGAAGGCAGTAAAAATCATATAATGTACACAATAGTTAAAAACAGAATTAATAACGCCCTCAAAAAAACTAAAGATGTAGAAGTCTAAAAATAATAATGATATGGCTCATATCTACACACTTCATATACTTTACTACATCTCACAAAAATGCAGTGCAAGATATTATATAACAACTAATGTAATATATATATATATATATATATATATATATATATATATATATATATATATATTAAACTAAGCATCAAATAATGTCAGAAAAAATGTAAAAAAAAATATATAAACAAGACAAAACCTATCATAATTAACCTAACTACCACATAGAAATATATGCAACCTATTAAATAACCTAATATGAACACCATGCAACTAAACCTAAAAACTTTGTATATAAAATATATATTATATACATACATCAGCAATAAGACTTCAACTTCCTATCTCTCAACAAAGGTTTAAGAGAAATAGCTTCATTAAGACCCTGTTGTTTATCTACCTGTAATAAGACAATCCATCTTTGCTCAGCCTTCTCCAATATGTTCCTAATGTCACCTAACCTAACAGATGGGGAGAGAACCTAGAGGGTAAGGAAAGAAAAACTATGATCATATCCCTCTTCTAAAACTTGTTTTTCTACAGCACTTCTAACATATCTGATATTACTATAAAAAAGGTGCTCTCTGATTCTATCCCTAAAAGCCCTTGTAGTCATGCCAATATAAAATTTCAGACATTTATTGCACTGTGCTAAATATATGACATTGCACATAGAACAATCAGCATAATGTCGAAAAACATACCTCTTACCTGTAGTAGGGTGCACAAACACATTACTGTTGGCAATATATTTACAGGGTCTATATTATAACTTCGAAGTTCAAAAACCTCGAATGTTATAATATCGAACCCTTTAGAGTGAAAGCTGACAATAGCAAAGCCTCGGAACATCGAAATTTTACCTAGGGTAAGATTTTGGTGGTCCGTTCCGTGGCTTCGCTATTTACAGCACTGTGGTGCAATGGTTATGGACTGGGTTTAGGGAAGTGAGCAAACGGAGGTTACAGATTGGGCTCAGGTAAGTGTGGTGCGATGGTTACAGACCAAGTTAAGGTAAGTGAGTGAACAGACTGGAGTAAGGTGAGTGTGCGGTAGTTAGGGACTTTAGGGTTAGGGCACAGGTGAGGTGAGTGTGCGGTAGTGACAGACTTTAGAGTTAGGAGTGGGTTAAGTGAGTTAGGGTTAGGGCGCGTGTCAGGTAAATGTGCGATTGTGTGGACGTGAGGGTTAGGGTGGGGTAGGTAAGTTAGGGTTAGGGAGTGGGTAAGGTGAGTGTGCGATAGTTAGGGACCTTAGGGTTAGCGTTGGGTTAAGGTAAGTGGGTAGATAGTGGTGTATGTCTGGTTTAGTGTAGGGTTTCATGAAGTGTATGTGTGTGGATTATTTATTTTGGTGGGGTTGAGTTGTGTGTATGTTTGTCGTAACAGCAAATTTTTTCCATGGGAAAAAATTTGCTATTCTGACTGTTCAGTTTTCTGGTGTTTCAATTGAATGTGGTTGATATTATAACATTCGATGTTTTTAGACTTCAGTGTTATAATATAGACCCATATTTACAGTAATTACAATGCCTACAGCTGTAGGTGCCCTCTCTAACCAATTGTATTTTATTATATAAAAAAACTGTTTTATGGCAAAGTCATCTTTTTAAATATTTAATATTCCTAAAGGTAATCTTAGGGTAAGACCCTACTACATTTCTGATACTGTCATCCACTGTTAATATATGCCAGTTTTTATGTATAACATCCATTATATATTTATTATCGGAAGTAAATGGAAAACATAATCTGCAAACTCTGTTGTCTTGTATACTTGTTCTAACAAAATCTATGTTGTTTCTTTTAGAAAAATATGGTCTATCTCTATTTCTTCTTTCCATGTTCCAAACCTTAAACTGGCTATCACATTCAGCTCTTGTGTATCCCCTATCTAAAATCTCTTCTCTCAATAACTTCACCTGTTCAGCTAAAACAGCATCATTGCTTATTAACCTAGATAAATGTAGGGCCTGACCCTTTAAAACATTTTTAAAAATGTAGTTAGGGTGCATACTTGACCACATTAAGAAATTATTTTTCTTGCAAGTTTTTCTAACTATCTGAGTTTCCAAAGTAGTGCCTGCTCTTTGCAATCTAACATCTAAGAAATCAATAACATCTCATGACATATGTGATGTAAATTTTAAAAATGAAGTACTGTCACTGAGGTATTCAATGAAGTCTTTAGGTCCTTCCATTGTCCCCTGCCATATAAAAATATGTCATCCACAAATCTTTTCTAATATATTAAATGTTTCTTATATGTATCATTCATTAAATGTTTCTTATATGTATCATTCATCAATAACATTATGTTTTCCCAATGTGCCATAATCATATTAGCATATGAGTTGGCACATGGGGTACCCATGGCAACTCCAGCCAGTTGAATATAGTACTTTGTACCAAGGGTGAACACATTGTTCACCAGAACTAATTCCATCAACATACATAATGTCTGAATGAACCCACTATTAAAGTCACTATTACTTATCAAAAACTCCCTCATAAACTGAACACCAACATCATTACAGATACAAGCGAATAATGAACAGACATCCAAAGTGACTAATATATTATTCTCACCCAAAGGGCTGTCTCTAAAGTCTCAAATAAAGTGACTAAAACAAAACAGAAAAATCATGTCAAATAAAAACTCTGTGATTGGAAAAAAACTGATGCTGAATAAAAAACTTATTTAAGAACAAGTTTCTCCAAGGAAATATTGATTATTGGAGATTCCATTTTAAGGGGATTAAATACTATCTCTGTCAAATATTGAAAGAAAAATTGTGGTCTCTCTACTTCATGTAAAGAGAATAAAAGATGCTGTATATGAAAAGGTGTTCCTAGATTTATAAAAAAAAGAAACATAATTTTCAAGTAAAGGTGGTCCAGGATTCATAAAAAGGAAACATAATTTTCAGGTATAATAATTTGTAAACAAAACAATGATACAGACAGAATACAACTATAGTAAATAGTTAAAGAAGTTAAAATGATTACTGGACATTGTGCAGTACACAAAGTAAAAGTTTTATTTTTTGAATTCTTATACTGCTTGCACTTTAAATTATCTTTTTTTAAGTGTTTTATATCTGTTTAACTGTAAAGGCTACACACTCAAGTACAATAGCCTGTTTTCTGTGTTAAGAGAGTTTTTATTGCAGTATTTGCCTTAACTTAAAAAAAAATCCTATCCCTCTACTCATTTCCCACCTTTCTAGAACTAGTAAAGTCCGGTTTTCAGATGTTCCTGAATTCTGGGCTGTTTGTAAGTTCCTGTGTTGCCCAGACCTTTCTAAGATAGAGGGAAGCTTCTCTGTTCATCAATGAGAGTGGTGGGGTTTGGAATAGCCTATCTGTCACTGGAGGAGTGGATTCAGCTCAGAAAGTATAGTTTTATTGGCCATTTTGAGCTATTTCTATCCCTATCCCTTTCATCTATCTGTTTAAAAACTCATTTTTTGCAAGGTTTTGTGCATTGCGCAATGATGTTTAACTAGGGTTAAACTATTCCCAGCACCAGAAAGTCTACTCTTCAAATTTTCCCCTAGAACAAGCCAGTCTTCTAGTTTTAGCACTCAAAACTGCATCCTTGTGCTCAGCACTTGTTCAAAACTCATTGCAAGCACTAACCAAACTACAAACTACTGCAGAACTCAACTTTCCTCACTTGTCAGGAGAAGAAAAGTTTTTTAGTACTTAAATTAAAAAGCACATATCTAGGCATGTCTAAGGGTCAGCTCCCGGTGTTTTCTTCTGTCTACCTGAGGAATCTGGGCATCTTGAGGCAGTGTAACAATTGCCTCATGTACACTGACAACCCTCTCCTCCTACCACCCAACACTACAACCTGTGAGAGATGCAATTATATAACCAAACTGGAAGCCAAGCTCTCTCCAGCCAAGACTGGACTAGACAGTCAAGAGGAGAAGGTAAACACCTAGACCACACCATACTCAACACATAGTCCATCAAATCGTACACCACCTAAACCCACACATAGTAACACAAAACACACACCTACATTCACGGAGGATCTCAATAAAAATCTGCCAAACAACAGAGACCTCCATAGCAGAAACGCAAGCAACCATCACCCCCCACTACCCATATGACACATAGATCACAAACTCAGTGTGCCACTCAACCTCAGCCCTTAAGGCAAAACAACATACCCAACACACTTGACTCTATAGTCAGGCACACTGAGGTCCCACACACCAAGCTAAACAAGGAGAAAGTTACTGTCAGCTGGCTGTCAGGTGTCAGGATCTTCCACATAACACACGCACTCAGGTCACTCCACAACAAGTACAAATATGACTCTGTCATTGTCCATGTTGGTGTGAATGACCTGAGATGTACCTCCCTGGACTACATGAAAAGAGATATGGAAGAGCTCTCAGATCATGTAGCCAAGGCTGGTATGACCCTAACCCTGAGTAGCATCCTGCCATCATCCAGAATGATACCACAGTACAAGGACAAAATGATTTGCTTCAACAATTGGCTAAGTTTCTGGTGTCATTCAAAAGGGATCCAGTATCTGTCTGCTTGGGATGATATAATTGGCAGACCATGATGCTTTGCCAGAGATGGCCTGCATCTGTTGCCCCTGGGATTCCACATACTGGTTAAGGCTCTTGCCACCCCTATAGTGCCTTTTTTAGGCAAGGTTCAAATGATAAACCCACCACTGTAGCAGGTACAAGCAAGCAAAAACTGAGGGTAAGGCTACTCAATGCTAGAAGTCTAAACCTCAAAATGCACTCACTCGAAGTACTCCTCAATATGGAGAACATCGACATCTGTACAGTAACAGAGACTTGGTTTAAGGCTCCAGAGAGCACCCCTACATTACCAGGCTATAATTCATACCACACTTTTCGACCACCTAACCTGGGCAGAAACTCCCTCGTCACTCTCAGTAAGAAGCTGAGATCCCTCATAAAATCCTACAAAGCTAGCTATAAAAATTAAATTGCCACTGATTCTAAAGACAAGCGCAAACCATTCTACAGCTATGTCAAGAATCTCAATGGCAACACTCAGATCTGCTCCAGGCTACAGAACAACGGCACTAGATATACAGAACCAACTGATATTGCCAACATCCTGGCAGATAGGTTCAGTGCAAACTTTACCCCCCCAACCCCCCAAAGGGCCCATCACTATACCAGAAGAATGCATAGCCCCTGTAATCACAGCTGCACAAGTTAAAATTGCACTCTCTAAATCCAAAAACACAGCATCCATGGGACCAGACAACATCCCAGACTGCGTTCTGCATGAACTACACAATCAACTGGCACCCCACCTAAGTACCATGTTCAATCATAGCCTCACTTCAGGCTTTGTGCCTATTGAATGATGCACAGTGATGGTTATCCCACTCCACAAAGGGGGCACCACCATGGACCCCAGGAACTACCCCCCATTAGCCTGACAAGCCTGGTCTGCAAGGCAATAGAATGTATCATCACGGAACTTATAAACAAAGACATAGGTAACCTGCAAATGTTGGACCCCACTCAATTCAGATTTGTAAAAGGAAGATCATGTCTCCTAAACCTGATTGACTTCTTTGAGGCAGTCACCAGAGCCGTAGACAAGGGTAAGGTATTGCACGCAGCCTATTTTGACCTCACCAAGGCTTTTGACACTATTCCCCACTCTGGAATTATAGGTAAACTCACTAGACTGGGCATAAATCCCTATGTCACAAGATGAGAGGCCAACTGCCTCACTGATAGAACCCACACAGTGAAAGTAGCTGACTCCAAATTTGACTTCAAACCAGTGACAAGCAGAGTACCAAAGGGTTCAATCCTGGGTCCTCCCCTGTTTGGCATCTATTTCTCAGATGTCCAGACTAATACAGTAGATGATTGCAAACTGGGAGCCATAATAGAATCACCTAAAGATGTGGACATTGCACAAAGGGACCTCACTGAGACTGATGCTTGGTGTCAAAGTCATGGCCTCAAGCTCAATGCCAAAAATGTATTGTCGTCCCCTTTGGGAAAAACACTATACCCATGAACTACCACATAGGCGATAGCCTACTTAACACCAAAAGTGTGATAAGAGACCTTGGGACACAGGTGGACACTAGTCTCTCCTTTGACAATCAAATCACCACAGTAGTCAGGAAATCCTTCTACATTGCACACCTCATCACTAAAGGGTTCTCCTACAGAAAAAAAGAGGTCATCATTCCTCTCTACTCATCCCTCATCAGACCCATCATAGAGTAACACCACATTTGGCATGCACCTCACAAGACATCTGCAACAACTAGAAAGGCCACAGAAATACCTCACTAAGAGGATTACCAGCCTCAAACAGATGCCATACGCAGACTGCCTCAAAAAACTCCAGCTCTACTCTGTCACCTATCACCTACTCAGAGGAAACCTCTGCCTAACATACAAAGCCATGTCAAACCCAGTTCTGTTGGACATGCTTCACTTAAAGAAACCCTAATTTCTCCATATATCACATGCTCCAGGGACCTAAACCTTGCAACCACAATAAACAGAACATGCTGGAGGGATAGATTCCTGTCCCAGAGTCTTCCCATACTCTGGAACAGACTACCCATTCACATCAATCAAAGCCCCTCATTAGCCCTCTTTAAGAGGAATCTAGACAATTGGATGGGAAATAGGAAGTTCACCCCAGGGATCACCTCTGTAGCTCTGCTCGACAGGGACACAGGAAAATAACCTTCTTGGGTGGTGAAAGCTAGGGAATGTTTGGCTAGGCTTATATAGGCCCTAAGGCTGATAGCCTAGTACCTACCTATGAACCTATGATATCTTGCTGGCTTATAAAATTTGGAGTCATTAAAATCCATTGCAAGTTCAGTTAGTAAGAGTAGACGATTGATGCTAGAAGCAAATCATTTTCGCCTATATTTGTGGGAATATATGGTTGGGTGGGAGATTTACATTGTAGTTAATTAATACCATTTACATCATCAAGCTAAAAAAATCTTGAGTTATAAACTAAGGAAAATTATTAAATATTTTTTTAGAAATGAAATTAATAAGGAAGCAAAACCACACACACACACACACACACACATATATATATATATATATATATATATATATATATATACATATGTGTGTGCTTATTGTACTTAATAATAGAAATTTAAATAGGAAAATAGATTATTTGAACTCTTATTTCTGAAAGAAAATGTAGACATAGAAATTATTTCAGAATTCGTGGGTACAATGCATTTCATAATTTTAGAAGTGAGAGGAGAGATAGAAAGATTTCAAAACTTAAATTATTTGCATTTATATTCCTCTGACAATGAACAAACCAGAAACAAATACAAAACAGGCAGAGAAATTGAGAGGATCTGTAATGTGCAGAAATAATTTCTGGGGTATTTAATTCTATCAATTATTAATTAGAGAAAACTGAAGGTCATATAAAAAATAAAATATTGCATTATCAGTGTTGTTACAACTATCTCTTTCACAACAACTAAATGATCTAAATAGAAACAGAAATATATTGGATGGTATACTTTCATCTGCAAGATTCAGGATACCTGATGTTGACAAAAAAGAACTGTTGGGAGACTCTGATAATAAGATAGTGAAGTGCAAGACTGACTGTCCAGTAAATACAAAAAAAAGATAAAACAGATAAAAAAATCAATAAGATAGACTATGGTTGTATACGTACTAAAATGGAAAGTTGGAATTGGAGAGAGGAGTTTAAAGGGTTAAATATACAAAAGATGTGGAACATATTTTATGGTAAAATTGATTTATTAATTTATTATTTTGTTTCAGATAAAAAAAAGTATAAATGAATAAAAAATGGTCTCCCTGGATGAACATCAATATTAAAAAGGGAATAAATGAAATGAAGAGATGATGGAAAAAATGACTGAATGCCCTTCAGAGAAGAATTAATCCAATTACAAAAAAAAGTGTGAAGAGAGTCAAGCAATCTATAAGAAAATCAAAATAGGAATATAGACTGAAACTTAGTAATGAGGTGAGAGATTAAAAAATCTTTTTTTCTAGATATGTTCACATAAATTATAAACATCAAAGATAAGATTTGTTAAGGTAATAACATTATTATAAGCCCTCGAGAGCTAGTAGCCCATTTTGCTTTCTGATATTCTGAGCTATCTGATAATAATGAATGGTAGACATTGTAGAGAAATTAGTTAAATGAAACATATATGAAATGTCCACGAATGATTGAGGTGCCCATTAGTCTCACAGGAACAAAAAGGATACAGCCCTGCTCCAGATAACATAAATGGGAGTTTTCTATCTAGTATATAAGAATATTTAGTGGGTAGTTTAAATTTCCTTTTTCACAAAACATTACAATTTAGGGTAATGTCACGGCAATGTAAAAGTATATATGTTATCTCCAGTCATAAAGGAGGAAGCTATGAAGTAATTAATTAATGACATAGCAGTGTCACAAGCTTGAATGGCAAATATTTTGAGAGGATGTTAATGAACATGATGAGTATGGAGGAAAGTCATTCTTACTGTCATTGTATGGCTTTACAAAATGAAGATTTCCTGCAACAAATTTGACCTAATTTTATTCAGATGTAGTGTATGCCTTAGATATGACATATCTGGACCTGACTAAGGCATATGATGTGGTGCCACATATGTCTATTATTATATCAGTTAAAAGCTATGGATTTGGGCAGTATGTAATTCATTGGATTAAAACTTGGTTGAGTGTTAGAACTACTAAGGTATGTGTACTATAATATAAACAGAAAGGTTCCCCGAAGATCTGTCTTGGAACATTCCTCCTTCATATAGTTATGTCGACATTTTAAGTAATAGGTAGCTGTTGGCTTGAAAATTTCACAAATGGTGAAAAAATACCACATGCTACATCTTCAGTAAATGATAAAATGTTTCTTCAAAGTTGTTTCAATTAATTATTTAAATAGTCACAATTAAATAGTATAGAATTTAGTAGCTCAAACTAAAGTTTTTCACCTTGGTAAATTGTACCCTGGTTATCCATCTTCTTTGAACTCTTTCACAATAGGGAAATGTGGATAATTTGTAGATTTATGAGTAAAGATAGATGGAAAGTTACTTTTTTTAGGGTGTGTAATGCTGATGAGATATTATATGATACTAAGAACTCTACCCAGAACTTTACTTCAAGGGATTTCAGT
The DNA here is from genome assembly GCF_019279795.1 of Protopterus annectens. NCBI lineage: Eukaryota > Metazoa > Chordata > Ceratodontiformes > Protopteridae > Protopterus > Protopterus annectens. The sequence goes on along the minus strand of NC_056726.1, from coordinate 116,317,100 downwards.
ACTTTGGAGAATAATTTAAAAATGTATCATGGGTCCTAGAAGGGAACATATAATAAAAGAATGTAGATTTCTGAAAATATTTATGAAAACATTTGTTATGGAAGATGTAGACTCAGTAGTAGGAACTCGGAGAGAATGTACATATTATTCCCCAAGGTACAATAACTGGGCTAGACTAGACAGAAATTATTTCACAGAAACATCTGCATTGAATTGAAAGCTTCAACACACATCCAATAACTATTTCCAGTCATGCACAAATAACAACTAAGATAAAAATGCAGGGTAATGAAATAAAAATGAGACACTGGCACTTCCCCACCTACCTGAGTATAACAAAATACCACTGTTGTTGGTGGGTCTTCTTGTAGAGAAAGCATTTGACAGAGTAAGATGGACTTTTATGAGTAGGGAAATGGAAGCATTTGCATTCTCTGCTACAATAATTAGGAAGCTATATGAGGGATTGAAGGCAAAAAAATAAAAGTGGGTGAGTTACTTTCTGACAAGTTGTGTCTGAACAGAGGAACCAAGCAGGGGTGCCCTCTTTCTCCTTTGTTATTTGCTTTGCATTAAAGCCATTGGCAAAGAAACTAAGGGAGTCAGAAATTCAAGGATATAATTGGCTTGGTAATCAAGAAAAGTTGGCTTTATTTAAAGATGATATTATTTTGTACCCAATAAAACCAAAAAAAGGACATCTCAGTGTTGTGGACATACCTCTCAACCTGGAAACATCAAAAATCTGGACAAGGCCCATGAAAAATAGGTACAAATATGTATGCTGATTAACATAAAATTTGCATACATAATTATGTAACCTCGCCGACTCCAATGGGATTGTGGGATACCAACTTTCAAATGCAAACTGAAGAATAGACAACCAAAATATGGCACCAGAGTCCCCCTGCAGCCATTTCAATGTCCCATTACCTGGCTATTTCGTCCATTTACCATAAACACTAATGGGTGCATGCTGCTTTACTAATACAATGATTATTTGGATCTTATATTTACAGCCCAATGCACAAACACCAACAGACATCTGCTAAACAAAATTCTGTCTCGCAACGAAAATAGACTTGGCATTAAAACATCTCTGCCCTTGAAACTCACATTCATTGAAACAGCACTGAAACCCACACCACATTCAAAGAAAATGCATTTGGCCAGTGGTGGATAAAGATTACCTTTGGGCTGTTTTCAAATCATTGGCCCCTTGCATACAAAACAAGAAATATACACGTTTTCTTTGATACACCTTCCTGACTTTATTAAATTATATTCCTTGTATAATAAAGCACACTTGTTAGAGCGCATTTTACATTTATTGTTTGAACATTTTTCCAGTAGGCTGTAGGCAATGAAACAAAATGCATGAACCAATAATGATAAAACTGCCCAATTCAAAACATTTCCATCATAAAATTCTACTTCCAGTGTGTCCACACCCACACTATAAATAGAATGACAGTAGCATAGGCATCTTGCACAGTTTCTCACACTTATTTTCAATTTCAGTTTTTTTTGGGTGGGTACAAAAGGCCAAAAACCAGGGACACATTTTAAACATTGCTTGTATAATTTTGGAAAGTTGCTAGAATAAAATGTGTTACCACCATGCATTTTACGGGCAAGTCTCGAACCCAGGACCCTATACACTACAGTCAAAGCAGCATACCACTATGCCAAATCAGCAGTTTCATGAAAGATAGGAAGACTGAAACTTAAATGGCTATCATTTAGTGAATTCAGTTCTCATTTCTCACCATAGCACTCAACCTCTTTGCACAAAAAACCTAGACAAAGCCAATAATGGAGGAATACGAATTCAGTTCTTTTCGCTTCTCAGCATAGCTATATCAACTCTTAGGACAAAAAACCTGGACAAAGCCAATAATGGGGGAATGCAGCCCCAAAATAGGGGCACATTTAAAATACTGATCTTATAAACTTAGAAAATTGCTAGAATAAAAGGTTTTGTGTTACCATTTATTTTCTGAAGAATATGAAGTCTGAAATCCAAATGCCTGTCATTATTTAATTAATTTAATCCTGCAGTGATTTTCCACAAAAATCCTGAAAAACCACAGATTTTATAAGGAACAGTCTCAGATACAAAATATGAAGGGCAAGCTTACAAGTGGTGGCTAGGGACTTTAGGCTCTTTTTACCCTGTACCCAAGGTACAGGGTTTGAGCCCGAGTACCTCTAGCCACCAGGTGTATTGCAATGGGGGCATTTACACACACACAAACACACACACACACACACTTACACAAACATCTAGTTTTTTAATTGTATTTCTTTTATATTTCTTTTGTTTATTCACAGTCTACATTTTGGTAGAGCAGAGCAGAATCATGAATTATCTCTGGCTGTCTTCTCTACACCTCATTCACTTTCCTAGACTGTTTTCATATAACTGCAAGCAATGCACCACTGCTTCCAACCACAACAAAATGAAGATACCTTGCCTTATACAGTCAGAAGTAGCTTGCAAAAGTGTTTTATAGATCCTTACAAACAATAAAGTAGTCTACATACAGAATTTTGCTTGCTGATATGTGTTTTTTATACACAGACTGCATTTTTTGGGAGGGGTGAAATGGAGGAGCCTACATTTCCTCCTTTAGATTTAACTCCTTAAACTGTCTTTTGGATCTCACTACAATTTACTTTACAATACATACAGATGATCTTCGACTAATTTGTGTCAGTCGCAGTACTTGGGAAGAGTCAGATACAATAAATCCTAGTCTTACCCTAGATGGGTAAGCTGCTGATATAAATCACATTTGTTTTACATGCTGCACATACTTCTCAAACAGTCTATGACCAAAGAAACGTCCACACACTTTTTCTGACATTTTTATTTGTATCACCTTGTTTGCAGCCAGAGAAAATAATGCAGTCCAGCTCACCTCTGCCAACCTCAACAGATCAGTTCTTGACTTTGTAAGTGTTCTTTTTTCTTCTCAACCATACTGTCACAGACACACACTTACCTTTCACACACATAAATTCTTCCACACAGCTTTCACACACACACTCCACAGCCCTCTGAACCTAGCCATCTAAATAAAATAAATCCTTCCTGCCGAGCCTTGTAAATAAAATAAATCCTTCCATTCGCCTTCTAAATAAAACTCCATTCGTCTTCTGAGCCGAGCCTTGTAAATAAAATAAATCCTTCCAGCCAAGCCTTGTAAATAAAATAAATCCTTCCATTCACCTTCTAAATAAAACTTCATTCGCCTTCTGAGCCAAGCCTTCTAAATAAAATAAATCCTTCCAGCCGAGCCTTGTAAACAAAATAAATCCTTCCATTCGCCTTCTAAATAAAACTCCATCCTTCTAAATAAAATAAATCCTTCCAGCCAAGCCTTCTAAATAAAATAAATCCTTCCAGCCAAGCCTTGTAAATAAAATAAATCCTTCCATTCTAAATAAAATAAATCTGAGCCGAGCCTTCTAAATAAAATAAATCCTTCCAGCCGAGCCTTGTAAATAAAATAAATCCTTCCATTCGGCTTCTAAATAAAATAAATCTGAGCCGAGCCTTCTAAATAAAATAAATCCTTCATTACCTTTCTGGCTGGTTTGTTCCAGTTCGAAAAGCATTTGAATCAGCTGGAAACCTGGAAATCCGTGCCCCGCGAGCTCAATTCCAACAGGCTGGTGGCCCTGATGAGCTGACGTCATTGCGCATGCGACGACATCACCTAAAGTGTGAAAAATTACAAAACAAAGTGAAAAAAAGAAAAAATAAAGGAAAAAAATGGAAATGAAGGGGTGCCACTAGGGAATCATAGCACCCCATTATTTGGACCCCAAAACTCAGTGAAACCCAAGTAATTCAGGACAGTTGGGAGGTATGGTTGTGGAACATCTTGAGACAATTTGAAGTTTTTTTCAGGATATAAAATTAATGAAGGTAAAACTAAGATTATAGCTGTAAACTATGTACCCACACATGAATTGGTCCAGCAATACCCATATTCATGGGGACACAATAAAATAAAGTATTTAGTAGTATGGATTAAAAGGGATTCTGTTATTGTAGCTGTGGGTACAGTATGCAGGAAGAGACTGAAGAAAAGGTAATGCAAAAACTGTGAAACTGGAAACTCTTGTTTATGGATATGGATAGCAAGATACAAGGAGTGAAAATGTTTTTAGTGCCTTTAGTTTTATATACAGGACAGCCATATTTTTATCAACCAGAGGAGAAGTTGTGACAGTAATTAATAAAGAGTTGAAGGATTTTATCTGGGAGGGGAAAAGTGCAAGGATCAAGTGGGGTAAGATGATCACTGTAATAGAACAAGATGGATTTGGATTACCTGATTTAAAGGGATATTTTAGAGCTACACAGTTAAGGCTCTTATACATAACACAAGCAGAAAGCTATAATTCAAAATGGAAAAAGATGATGAGGCAGGGAGAACATTCAAGAAATTAGGAGAGAGTGGGATTTTGGATGCAGATACTTAAGAAGAAGAACTGCCACACAGAATATTATATTCATAAAGTAGCAGAAAGGATTCTAAACATTAAGCCTATATGAGAATGGAGAGTTTTTTGATAGGGATGATTGCAGTTTGGGGGTATGGAGAGGGGAGCTGGAATTTACTGGAAAAAAAACTGGCAAAAGAACTAAGATATTAGGAGTATATATCTAAAGAGGGAAAGGTAATAGAATGGGAAGAAGCCAAAAAGGTGTTTGGATTGCAGGCTAAAAACTGCTTTCCTTATCAAGAATTCATATCTGAGTACAGAGAGAAAGGGATAGGGGAATCCTAAGTGAAAGACCTGATCTGGTAGAGTTTTAATTCAATCTAGAACAGAAGCTGCTGTTTAAAAATGGATAATTAGTAGGGCATATAAAATACTGCACAATAACTATTGGAATCAATCAGAGAAGGTTCGAAAAGATTGGGAAAAGAGCTCAGATAAGCAATTCACAAGAAAACAATGGGAGAACATATGTATGGCTCCCAAAATATACAACAATATTTTAGAATATTTTGGATTTTTGCTTGGAAGTGTTTACATAATTATTTTATACTCCAAGCAGACTCCAAAGAATTTTTCCTCAGGTAGATGGCAAATGTTGGAGGTATGATGAGGAAGAACTCTGAAAACATATGTTTTGGGAGTGTAATGAGTTGGTAGACTTTAAAAACCTCCTACAAAGTACTCTCTCAGAAATACTGGGTGAGAAAATAAGTGTAACTAAGGAAATTATTTTTTTTGTTTGTTTTTGATTTGGTGGGATACAAGATATGAATTTCCTAGACATGGTAAGGTCTTGTGAAATTTAATTCTGGTGGATGCCAAAAAAAAAGCAATTAATAGAAAATGGAAATCAACATCTAAACCAACTGTATTTCAAGTACTGAATGTTATAACAGAGATAAAAGAACATGAAGTGGGATCTTTAGAAAGTGGTAGGAGCAAAATACGCAGAAAATATGGAAATTGTGAGAACGGTACATGTAGGATAATGTTCTGAAGGAGGGGTGAGGTTTAAGGGAAGGCAGGAATTGTTCAATTTATGTAATGTTGGGTTGATGATGAATATACAAAAGATATGTGATGTATAATGTTTGCAACTGGGAATATGTTAATATGGTTTGTTTACTTTTATATAAAATAAGTTTCTATATGTTTTAAGTGATAATTCAATAAAGATATTAAAAATAAAAAAATGGAATATGGTGTAAGATTTTGTATATATTCAACAACAGGTATTATAAAGTTGGAGAAAGTTCAATGATTCTTCACAAAAAAGTAAAGAGTTTTAGAAGTTTGTTATTCTTTTTTACAAACTCAAATTGACACAGATGTTAGGTTGAAGATGCATTTACCTTATCCACTCATTTTTTATAATAAATGGGACTAAATACACAATGAACAATACCTATGAAATGCTCGATACATTCAAGAATGTATTCCAAGTCTTATTATCTTTGTTATATGGCCATTACTTAAAAATCTAGCTCATGGTTCTTTATGGATTTAGCACTTTATTTTTGAGAATAGTTCATCAAATTTAAAAGCTATAAAAATCCTATTTCTTCTTTACAGCTACAATGCTTAAATAAGGAGCCTAAAAGTAAATCTCCTTTATCAATTACTTATTCAGGACATTTGATTAAATTATTCAGAAAACACTATTCTATATGTTATACTATACTGAATGGTTTGCTCTTAAATTTCAGTAATAGAAGTTGTTATACCTTTATGCTGAAAGCATTTTTTTATTTTGTTTGTATTTATTTATTTATTTTAATGTACTTTTTCTGTTGCTACCCTTATACTTAAAAGGCAAAATGTAGCACCATCTGGCCCTGTCAGTAATAAGATTGCAGTTCATTTTGCACAGAGATTACATTGTATTAGTAAAGTGCTAAATGTCATAGATATAATATTTTATACCTTATTTGCAAAGAGAGACAATTAGTATCCTGGAAGTCTATGTTTCAAAGGAGCAGTTACTTTAATAGCTTTCATTTCATTAAGAACTTTGTATTGATAAAAGTTTGATTAAATGCTTTAGTTAATATACAGTCTATGTTTTTTCTATACTGAAGGCTGTAAACTCATATTTGTAATTAGATAAATGGTTTGGCCTTATATACAGTATAACTTAACAGCTTTATGTTTTACTGTCCTTTACTTCTGCTGCTCTTTTCCTGTGAACACTAGTCAGTGGCAGTTCTGATTCTAGTGATCATTTATTAAGAGGCTACATTGTTTTCCTGAGGTACTATTTATTTATTTATTTATTTAAAATGTGTTGACCAGGAAAGGCCAACTAGGACAGAGCAGTGGACAGTGGAGGCCCAGGGAGAAATGCTCCACATGCATGTCATTGGGATGTGGGAGGAAACCAGAGTACCTGGAGGAAACCCACACAAACACAGGGAGGATATGCAGACTCCGCACAGAAGGCAACTCAGCCAAGAATCAAACCAGAGAACCTCTTACTGTGACTTGACAATGTTAACTGCTGTACCAATGCACCACCTGAATGGAAAATTTCATTGTTATTTGCCATTTTTGTAAAATGCAGATAACAGAATCATCTTATAGGAGAGGAATGAATTGCTTTGTCTAATTTCAGTCTAAATTGATTTCTTTAAATAACTATGTCTAGTGGGGAGTTTATGTCAATGCAGGTAACTAACAAGAGTTTGTAGCTTATTTATTTATTGACATTGGTATACCAGGAAAGTCTAATTGGTCACAGGTACATTTTCTTCAGTACTGGCCCAGGAGGAAAGCTCCAAGGCTAATAGTTATGAAACAGTTATGTGTGGAGTCCTTCTATACTGCAAGTTGTTGGTATACTGTTAAGTGACTACAGAAGTTTTATTCTCCTTGATAATGATGCCATTCAGTGGTACATTGTCTCATTTTTGGTGTGTTCTATAGTTTGATCTTCCCTGGAATAGTGGTTATTCAGGTTAGGTGTGGGAGAATTTGGGTGAAATCACAATTTTGATTGGATATTTTATTGTGTTAGTTTATAGATAAAGTAACAACTGGAGCCATGAAAAACAAATTAGACTACCTTTAGTTAATAAATGAGACTATAAGCGTGTTAACATCAGTGTCATGGGTGTGCACTGCTTTTCAAAATCAGAATATGGATTTTCATCATCTATTTGGAAGTTGTGATTTCACTGAGCCAATGTGATCCTGTTTGAATGTTAAGTTGAAAAGCCTAAGTTTTTTTCCTAAAAATTTTGCAACTAGATAATGGTTCCCTTGGGGTAGTTTTAATACCTGTCAATTGTGTAAACTAGGTCTATGTTACTAGTAAAATATTACATGATAATACAGTAGCTAACAAAAGAATACTACAATGAACCATTTTGTGAATGTTATAAAAATATTTCTAAATTCTTCTACACTTACATCAAACTTCAAAATACTTTTTATGAACTGAAGATCTGTTTGGGCAACAATAAAATCTATGTTTATATAGTTTATTTTCATTTAAGGTTAATCTCTCATGCATTTCAGAAAATACTTCTCATGCTATCTGTTAAATGTTTCTATGTCTTTTACCTGTAATATATAGTAATATATTGTGGATTTTTTAAAAATGTATCTCAGATTAAGTGAGGTAAATTTCTCTAAAATCACTAAACTATCATTTGATTTTATTTATATTATTTTTAAAAGATCTGAAGTTTGTGAGAGAAATACACCAGTTGAGCTATCTGAGTAGAAGGAATAGACATTTACTGAAACACTAATACAAAAAGAAAAGACTTACTTGGTTACTCATATTGCTTTATAACTACTGTAGTATCTGTAGTCTGTCCTGCTTCCTCCCACTAGCAGTCAGGATAAAAACTACAAGAAACATACAGCCAAGGTAGAGTTTTAACTGTATGATACCTTAAGCTTCCTGTAATAGAGGCCCATGGGATATATGCAAATGATCCCTTAAGGACATCAAGTGTTTTAGCTATATGGCTTCTAAATGCCCCTGACTTTTTACTTTTTCTTTTTTTAAGTCTTTATGGATACATACTAATAAACATGTAACTTAAGTGACTTAATTCATCTTTAGAAAAAAAAAAGGAAAAAAAAAACAAATGCATCAGCTTGCTTTAAAAATAGTTCATGCAAGAGGTAGTCTGCATATACCTTGATGTAGGTTTCAAACAACAGTCGGGGAACCTACTCTTACTTAAAGGCTTTAAACAACAATCAAGAAGACACAACCCTGCTTTGCAGGTATATGTACAACAGTCAAAAACAAATACAGTCTTACTTGCAGGCTTCCTCCTCAATGCATGTTTAGAAGGAAATGCTCCTCCGGATTCTTCTCACAAACTTTTTCAAATTTTCAAATAAAAAGCTTTTAAGAAAAAAAAAAACAATACCAACTCTGCTTTCAGAAAAACAAATTCTTTCTTTACCAAACATTTTACCTTTCATAGCTCAGTAGCATAAAAACTCTTTCAACCTCTATTTTGTACTTTTTTTTCACACAGCACTGATAGCTATAAATTGTTTAGCAATTTTCTACTGTGCTGTTTAAAGAGAGCACACCACTACTAAGGAACGACAGACCCAACTTGTATCAAAAGCTTAAGTCTTATAAAACAGTCCTTGTTCTGTCCTGTCACACTCCACCTCAATCCAATTGTATAGGGGTTCACATTTTGTAACACTAAACAACTGACTTTTACACCCATTTAGTAGTGGCCCAGGTTATTCTGTGTGGAGTCTGCATGTCCTTCCCATGGTCGAGTGACATCTAAAGACATGCAGGTAGGTGCGTGCATGAATGGGTGTGCCTTCTTTGAAGATTGGACATTGGGCTGGCAACTCGGCACCGTAAAACTGCACTGCCAATCATTAGCGGACCGGAGTTCCGCTGTGGAGACCCCTAACTGGGAAAAGCCGAACGAGAGTAGTGGCCCGAGTTGAGAGTAGAATTCAGCAGTTAAGGAGAAGCTGAGATTTCCAAAGACTTGTGGTTAGAGGTGATACCCTTGATGAGGATAAGATAGTATTTGTAATATCTGCCCTACAGCTGCCTTAAAAAGTTCCTGTAGCAGAAACAGTGTCAGTGAGTCCAGTTTTAGAAGATTCATTTGTAGACATGAGAGTTTCTTTTCATTTCTGGAAATCAGGTTATTTTTCTCATTTCTTCCTTCTTGATTCTCCAAAGAAAAAATAATAGAAATTGATTGTCAGTCATTAATATTTTAATAAACACTCAATAGTTCAAATGTTCATGATAGTCACCCTTCAGTCTCTTAACTTCCCTTCTTCCTCAGAGGCACTAGATAGTGACATTGCATCCCAAGGATACATGTCGGATTGTTCCAGTTTTTTTCATGACACATTAGTTTCCTCTGATTTCTAGTGTGAAATGATAATTTCAATCTGCAATTTTTTCTCTCTTTCTTTTGGTCTTGCCACGTCCCCAGAGTTTTAACCAAGCATTTGTCCCTGCCCAGAGCAGATCTCATGTTGAAGTGTATATGCCTGGACAACGCAGTGGTGCAGCGGTACATTGTCACCTCACAGCAAGACGTTTTCCGGTTTGATTCTCAGCTGGGGTGTCTTCTGTGTGGAGTCTGCATGTCCTCCCTGTGTTTATGTGGGTTTCCTCCAGGTGCTCCAGTTTCCTCCCACATTACAAAGACATGTGTCTGAAGTGTTTCTCCCTGGGCCTCTGCTGAAAATTGGCTTTGTTCCAAGTCGAACTTTCGCAGTAAACAAATGTTATATAAAATAAATAAATTTACCTTTATGTGGATGACATTTCCATTAAAAGGAATAGCTTGTGGAGGATATAAGGCATGCTACTCCCTTTCTCAATTCTATAACTCTCACCATCATACCTCTCAACTTTCCAGATTTTCGCAGAACGTCCAGATTTTTGACTTATATTTTTCATCTGTTCCTCATAAATTTTGTGTTATTTCTGGCAAATCATTGAAGACTGAAATCAATAAATAATGACAGACGTTTGAGTGTCCGGCTTCAAACCCTTCAGAAAATGCATGATAACATACATTCTATCAACTCTCTAAGTTAATATGAACAATATTTAAAAACTGTCCCTATTTTGGGCCTTTGTCCCCCCCCCCCATTATTTCTGGCTTTTTCCAGATTTTCTGCACTGAAAAGTTGAAAGGTATGCTTAACATCAATGAAAAAGATCAGATTCCAAGCTTCTTCTATGAAATAAGCTATGAAGATGTTATTAGATTCATGTTTCAGTGATGATTGTTAAGTCTCAGACATGGTTTACAACACACTGTCAGAGTTCTGACTCCTAGTTTGCAATGTAATCTTGATAGTAAGGCATTTTTTTCCCTTCTGGATCACATGTCCTTTACTATTATGATGACAAAACATGTAGAACATCACAAGTGAATGATTCTATAAAACCAAAGAATTCTGCCACTACCACTTTACATAAACCATTCTTGTGAATCCCTCTGCTTCTCAAAGAACCATGCCGGGAAGAAGTTTTTCAAAAATGAGGGTGAAGCCTTTTTTCTTTCCTATCAGTCCTGAATTTGTATAACAACAGCTCAAGGCTCCCACTGTGGAGCACATCTGTAATCCATAAAAGTCAGGTCTTGCGGTCTCAGATCACAGTGCATATAAATCTGTAGGAAATGTTTGCAACTAAATGGTGTTCAAAGCATTCAACAATTCTCAGTACCAGCTCAACCTTCAGATAGTGTCAGACTTTGCCAGAGTAGTACAGTATGTAAACAAAGTAACTGAGGTGGGTGGTGGGAGGACTCATTCCTACAAATTTTGCAGAAAAACACTAAAAGACTCAGCTTTTCCTGGTTACTAAATGATCTTCAAAGCATTCAACAATTCTCAGTACCAGCTCAACCTTCAGATAGTGTCAGACTTTGCCAGAGTAGTACAGTATGTAAACAAAGTAACTGAGGTGGGTGGTGGGAGGACTCATTCCTACTAATTTTGCAGAAAAACACTAAAAGACTTTCAGCTTTTCCTGGTTATGGGTTGCCACAGTGGATCACCGGTACGCTATTGATTGGCAGTGGATTTTTACAGTACAGAGTTGCCAGTTTGGTGCCCAACCTTCACAGAAGGCACTCACATTCACACACCTACCTGCATGTCTTTAAAGTTCACTTAACCACAGGGAGGGCATGCAGACTCCGCACAAAAGGAGCTCCAGCCGAGAACTGAACCGAGAACTTCTTGCTATGAGGCAACAATGCTAACCGCTGAACCACTGCAGCTGAATTTTGCAGAAAAAAAACACTGAATGTCTGTAATCTTGCTTGGACAATGAATACACACCTGAAATCATTTCATCTGAATGAAGACTGCAATTGTTTTTAGACAGTCTGCTACAATGTCCACCCATACCATGAATGACAACCGAATCATCAATATTTTCATGTCATAAGCATGTGGAGGACTCCATTCATAGATCTTTTTGCATATTCTCAAAATACTCATTGTCTTTCTTTTCCAGCAAGATCGTGGCATGCTTTTCAGTGGCATTGAAGCTAGAGTTTGCATGCTCTGTCTATTATCCTTCTAGTCTGGACCAATTCCATTCAAAGCAACAAATCTTAAATGATTAGGGTAGCCCCATTTTTACTAAGTTAGACATGGTTATCTTAAATGATTAGGGTAGCCCCATTTTTACTAAGTTAGACATGGTTATCTTAAATGATTAGGGTAGCCCCATTTTTACTAAGTTAGACATGGTTATCTTAAATGATTAGGGTAGCCCCATTTTTACTAAGTTAGACATGGTTCTCTCATCTTCACCAGTTCCCTTGTCATTATCATTCTTTATCTCTCAGATAAGAGATATTTTCACTCTCAAATGAAAGGGGATCTTCTACAACACACCTTGCAATGCCAGTTATCTCATGGTATGCAGGTTAGCACTTTGATTCCAAATAGATGTTTATCATATAGATCACTGCGGCAGTAGCCTTAACTATATGGGTTATATTCATCTAAGGATATAACAGCCCAGCCAACTTCCAAAGCTTCAGGGCACTTTCCACACACCCAAATCAGGGCAAGTCTGAGTGCCAAGTCCTTCAGACCATTCCTGCCAGTGTGCTTTCAAGGATCAACAATCAGCTAACAGTGTTCCATTGCTGATAAGTTCTCTTCAGGGAAAAAAACTTCCACATTACTTTTTATGACAACATTTTTAATTTTCTATAAAATGATATTTTTAAAGTTAGGGAAAAAGTATTTTTAATGACTGCTATATGAATTCTAATAACTTTTAAATAGGGACATCACTTTTTTATTTTTATGGTTAAAAAGTTGTTAAAATTAATTTAAAACTATGTTTTCTGAGGTAGATGTTTAATTTTACTGTTGGGGACAGGATTAAGTGTTTAATGTACTCTCCACTGTGTTTTTATGGGGGAAGTTATTTTTTAGTACTTTCATGTTTCATTGACTACTCCTGTCAGGCTTCCCTGGAAATCAAGCATCTTTTTTCAGCTTAACCATGGATCTAGCTACTGCTCCTCGGTTCTTTCTTTTTTCCGGCCACAAAAAAGAAAACTATTAAACAGCCTTTGCCACCACAAGAAGGAAAGACATCGCTGATCAGTATCAGTAAGAAACTGAGGTCCCTCATGAAATCATCCAAGGCTAACTTCGAAAGAAAAATAGCCAAGGATTCAAAAGATAACCACAAAGCCTTCTTTAGCTATGTTAAGAATCTAAGTGGCAACTCACAGATATGCACTGAACTAATGCAAAATAGCACAAAATATACTGAACCTACTGATATTGCCAACATCCTGGCAGATAGAGTCAGTGAAAACTTCATCCCCTCTCACCTCCCAAAAGGCCCACAACAATACTGAAAAAGTGTAGTGTCCCAAAAATCACAGATGCACAGGTGAAAACAGCCCTTTCAAAAGACAAAAACACAGTGTCAATGGGACCAGATGGTGTCCCAGGCTGCATCTTGCACGAACTACAGAACAAACTAACCCCCCACCTAAACACGCTGTTCAATCTCAGCCTCTCCACAGGCTACGTGCCCATAGAATGGCGCACAGCAATGGGTATTTCTCTCCACAAAGGAGGGGCCACAACTGACCCTGGTAACTATCACCCCATAAGCCTGACTAGCCTGGTCTGCAAGGCTATGGAACGCATCATCATGGAACTCATTAACAAAGACATTGGGAACCCCCAAACACTTGACCCGACCCAGTTCGGCTTTGTTAAGGGCAGATCATGCCTACTAAACCTGGTTGACTTCTTCGAGACAGTCACCAAGGCCATAGACCAGGGAAAGATGGCTCACACAGCCTACCTTGACCTTGCCAAGGCTTTCGACACCATTCTCCACTTGGGTATTACAGAAAAACTCACCAGCCTGAACATAAACCCCTACGTCACGAGATGGGTTGCCAACTGGCTTACAGACAGAACTCACACAGTAAGAATAGTGGGCTCCAGGTCTGACTCTAAACCAGTCACAAGTGGTGTCCAGCAAGGCTCAGTCCTGGGACCCCTACTGTTCGGCATATACTTCTCAAAAGTACAGACAAACACAGGAGGACTATGGCTAACCAAGTTCGCCGATGACTGCAAACTGGGAGCCATAATTGACTCTCCAGCTGACATGGACATCCTCCAAATGGGCCTTACTGAGACGGACACCTGGTGTCAAAGTCATGGCCTCAAGCTAAATGCCAAAAAATGCATAGTCATCCTGTTTGGGAAAAACAAAACACCCATGAATTACCACATAGGTGGCAGCCCCCTTAATACAGAAGAGGTAATAAGAGATCTGGGGACCCAGGTAGATAGTAATCTCGCCTTTGACAATCATATTGCCAAAGTAGTTAGGAAATTCTTCTATGTGGCCCATCTAATTACTAAAGGGTTTGCATCTAGAAATAAAGAGGTTATAGTGCCCCTCTACTCATCACTCATTAGACCCATCATAGAGTACAATGCCCCATTTGGGATGTACCTCACAAGACACTTCCAACAGCTGGAAAGACCACAAAAGTACCTCACCAAGAGGATTACCGGTCTCAAACATATGTCCTTTGCAGCCCGACTGAAAAAATTCTGGCTGTACTCAGTGGCATATCGCTTACTCAGAGGCGATCTCTGCCTGACTTACAAAGCCATGTCCAACTCAGAATTGATGGACATGCTCCACCTAAAGAAATCCAAGTTACTGCGAGCCACATGCTCTAGTGAGCTAAACCTCACCACAACAATAAATAGAACATGCTGGAGGGATAGATTCCTGTCACAGATACTCCCCATGGTTTGGAACAAAATTCCAAATTACATCAGGCAGAGCCCCTCACTAACACTCTTCAAGAGAAACCTTGACGAGTGGATGGGTAACAGAAAATACACCCCTGGGATCACTTCATTGGCTCTGCTTGACAGAGGATCAGTTAATTAATCAATGGGGCGGCGAAAGCCGACACACTCTGGCTAGGCTTATAAATGCCCTCGGGCAGATAGCCTAGTGCCTACCTATGAACCTATGAACCTATGAACAACAGGCTACTGAAGTGCCTCAGTCACAGATAGCTGGCTCTGATGAGGCCACTTCTGGTTCCTGACACCATTCATCTATTTCCCTGGCTCCCTCTGGTGTAGTCCTTACAGCAGCCATGGACAGGATGTTAGACACATCTTCTGATCCTGAGAGAAGGGGCAGGAAATTCCAGTATGCTATGCCTATCCCTAGGGAGGTTTTCCTGGCAGAACTGGATCTGTTGTTTTCAGAAATACCTGTGAAAAATAAGCAAACACTTAGACATATTTCTTCTTTCTCAGTCACTTTGGACAGGAGTGATTTATCGTGCTTAGCTCAAAGTTAAGTACAGGCTCCTGACCCTTCCAGTTTAGCTCTTTAAGGTAAAAGAAAAAACGATTCTTCATTTTCTGAAGAAGTTCAAGTGTTTGAACTACAAAATGATTGTGAAGGGACAGATTCAATTTTGTCTATTTAGATTTCTGATTCAAATTCTAAGGACAGTATGGCTTCAACACGTCCCTTTAAAGCATTCTTCTTCCCTGAAACTATATCCAGAATGATCAGCTGTTTCAATGTGAACATAGTGATATTCCACAGTCCTGAAGAAGTATTGTGATTTATTACAAAGAGATTTTCTAGGACCTACCCCAATTTCTCCTGTTCTTTTAGCAGTGAGGGATGTTTTTGTTACAGCCTTTAACTTACCTGACAGCATGCCTGCTGCCCCCAAGAAAGCAGAGATTGTATAAAGTTCTTCAATATGTATGTTTTTATACACTTATCCCAGATCAGACTCATCAGTTACTGCTTTAGTGAACCCAACTTCTATTAAATATTTGGTTAATACTAATCCCTTTCCTGACAAAGATGGGAAAGCTTTTGATAAATATGTGAAAAAGATGCATTCTTTTACACCACTAATTTTTAGAATTCTTAGCAGTCAAGCTCATATGTTAAAGTTTATGCTTGCTTTTTTTGAGAATAAGAGGAATACTATGATATCTGTTTCCTCTTCTGAAGCGAAATCGGCCTTGTGTAATTTGGTTGCTTCTGTGTCTCAATTTGTTACTCGCTGTTTGAAATTTGCTTATGATTCTGCTGATGCCATTTCTAGGGCTGTTGCAACTAGAACTGTTATGAGGCAGTTTGATTGGTTGTGTTCTTGAAACCTTCCATAAAATGAAAAAAATGAAAATTTGAATTCTCCCCAGATAGAGAGTTAGTTATTGGATTATATGCTGCAGATGCCATTAAAGGTGTGAAGAGAGAGGTAAGCTGATTCAAGGAATCTCTCAGATTTTTCAGCCTTCCTTCTACAAGTTAGGCAAGTCATTTAATGCTACCCCATAAATTTCCTTAAAAAGCAAAATAAACAAAATCAGCAAGTTGCTAGTAAGCAAACATTTAAAAAGCAATAGCAGGGAGGTTCCAAAAAGAAAGGAAGAAGCCTCCAGAACAAAGGGCAGTTTAATAAATCTGAATGACTTTATACAAGACTCCCCTCCCCTCTCCCACCCTGACAAACCTTTAACCCTTCTAGAAAGTCTGAACTTCCATTACTCTTTGGAAACAGATAAATTCAGACAGGTGGGATCTACGAGTACTCCAGCAAGGTTACAGATGGCAGTGGAAGTCTTTCTCTCCTTTTCGAGGGATTCCCTCTCGTTTGTCAGTCCAACCTCTTCTTTTCCTTCCTGCCATTCAGAATATGCTGTCTCAGGGGAGTGACAGAAACAGTCCCTTCTCCTCATTTAGGATAAGAGTTTTATTCAGGAATATTTCTGCAGCCAAAGAAAGAAGATTCTTAGAGACCAGTTCTGGATCTTTCCTTTCTGAACCTGTTTGTGATAGAGCTGTACTTGATACTCCATATTCTCCATTAGAGTTTTTTGGGTTGGGAGGATGGTGTAATGGTTAAGGTGTTTGCCTTACAATTACAAGGTACAGGGTTTGAGTCTCACAAGGGATAATTGGCTAGGCTTAAAATGGCTCGCTAGGGCAGTTAGTTTAGTACTAATCTATGAACCTATGGTGAGCGTAGATTTAAAATATGCATACTATCACATTCCTATAGATCCAGCAGATTTAGATTTCTGATGTTTCTTAAGGTTTTCTGCGGCTATATCACATTGCCAGTTCTTTGCATAACCTATTGATGTATTGGGTGCTCCACAGGTATTCACAACATTTCCTGCTCCTGTGATAGCCCATTGCAGACTGTGAGGTATTTGCATTTTCCTTAATTACATGACTTGCTTGTTTTTACAGAGTCTTTTTCAAAGAGTCTGAGATCTCTCACCTGGGTAACAGACCTACTACACAGACCGGGGTTCCAGGAGAATATATAAAAGTCTTGTCTGTCTCCTTCTTACAAGATAGTTTCCTGGGGTGCCTTCTGGACATCTCACTAGCTTCTATAATTCTCATAATCCATCTGGCAAGTCCCTACATGAGAAAAATCGAATGGTACCTAAAATCTGAATGGTTGCAACATCAACATCCCTTTCTTCCATTTTCAAAATGGAGTCAGTGTGTTGCGTTAACTGTCGGCATCTCTCTCAATTCAAAGCCACTCACCTAACTTCTTTGACAGTCATACCTGACTGTCATAGGTCTTCTTTTACACAATACATCCATCTCTTTGTTGAATTCCATCATTTCCTTATACTTTCATCCTGTCTGTCCCAAATATTCTTTACCAGATTGTTTTCTGCTTTCCTGCACATGTGCCCAAACCACTGTAATCTTTTGTCTTTGACCTTCTCTGCAATTGGAGCTACTTGGGCTTCTGCTCTGATGTCTTCATTTCTTCATCTGCCCCATAGTGTGTATTATACTACCCAGCTCAGGCATCTCATCACCATCACCTCTGACTTCCTCAACTGCTCTGCCTTCCCTGTCCAGGTTTCTTCTGTACCATACTGTAGTACAGGTCACACCATTGTTTTGTACATCTTACTTTTCAGCTTCTTTGGCATTCTTCTGTCATATATTATACTTGAGAATCCATGCCAGTTGACTGTAACACCTCTGATTCTAGTTTTTACCTCCTCATTCAGACTTTCCTTCTCCTCAAACCACCCCTTCCAAATACCTGTATCTGTTGACCTGTCCCACTATTTTCCCTTATCTCATACTTTTCAAATTCTGATTCCCCCATTTGCTACAATTACCACTGCCGTATCTGTGCTCACTTTCTTCCCGGCTACATTCATTTTTTCATTCCATCCCCTATCATTTGTTGAAGCTCTTGTTCAGAGTATTCCTGTAATGCCACACTGTCTAGATACAGCAGCTGTGTTGATCTGAACCCTTTAAGCTGTTTGCTAATGTACTCCATCAACTGTATGAACATCAGTGAGCTTAGATCTGAATGTTGATGCACACCTACTCCCTCTGGGAACCCCACTGTGAGTGCAAACATTGTTCATACTTGTGTCATTAGGTCCTTGTACATAGTTCATAGGTTAGTACTAAGCTAATTTCCCTTGCGAGCCATTTTAAGCCTAGCCAGTTATCCCTTGTGAGACTCAAACCCTTCACCTTGTGTTTGTAAAGCAAACACCTTAACCATTAGGCCACCCTCCCAACCCCCTAGCCTGAAGTAATTCTACCAATGTTTCCAGGGCTTAGAATTATTGCAGGACTGTCTAAATCAGCTTTCTTGGCACATTCTCATATATTTTTTCCAAGCCTGGGAATGCCCAGAGTCTTTATCTCATCTGTAGCTTATATCTGTCTCACTGCAACACCAGGTCAGTTGTGCTACATCCTGATCTAAATCTGAACTGCTCATCTCACATCTTATTTCAACTATTCTGTTTATTCATTCATCAATCACCCCCTCCAAAACCTTCATGAAATGTGACAGGAGTTTGAGATCTCTGTACTGCCCACAGTTGTGAATGTCCCCTTTGTTCTTAAACATCAGCACTGGAATGCTTATTCTCCAGTCATGTGGGATATGCTTTTCTATCCATATTGCTGTAAGGACCCTCAGGAGCCATTTCTCCCCTATCTCACCCAACATTTTTGTCATATTTGCTGTGACATCATCTAACTGCTGCTTTCCCTGATTTCATTCTCCTTAGTGTAGTTCTCACTTCTTCTAGGATGGGATCCTCTTCTTCTTTCATTGTAGACCTTACCTTGGGCAGCACAGCTTCAATAGGATTTTGTTCATTCAGAAACTGCTGGAAGTAATTTCTCTATCTGCCCTCATTGTCCTCTGGGTTGGTGAGCAGTTTGTAGCTGGTATCCCTTATGAAAGTTGCTTCATGACTATCTTCTTTATCTTTTGTCTTTGCCTTGCAACTTGATAGAGGTTCTTTGTGTCATCTTCTAAGTCACTTTTCAGAAGCTAACAGAGGGCCTCTGATGACTTGCTCATTGCTATTGCAACTGCTCTCTTGGCCTCTTTGTTAAGCAACCAGCATTCCTTTTTAGCCTGGCCCATATTTTCTATCTCCCACTTTTCCTCTATTCCTTCTCTCTTTTAATGACTTCCTGGACTTTTCCAGCACCAGCTTTTCTTATGTATCTTACTTTAAAACTTGACTTGGCCACATAGCTCTTCTATCATCCTCACACATGCTGTTTTGAGGCACAACCATTCTTCTTCATCTCCATCTATTTCCTCTTCTTCTTGAGGTGCAATAGTTTTGAGTAACACGTCAAACTATTGTACTTTCTGTCCAGTCGACCTCCAGGTCTTTAGCCTGATCTGTTGACATCAGAGCCTTCACTGACCACTTCATGCATCTGATTGTGGCCACCAGTGGTTTATGCTGTGGTCTGACTGTTTTACTGGGGATGGTTTTTGTAATCAATGATTCTACTCCAGTGCCATTTCCTTACTAGGAGGAAGTCGACCTGTGTTGCATGTTGGCCACTCTTGAATGTGATATTATGATTGTCTCTCTTGCTGAACCATGTGTTGTCCACCATCAAGCCATTTGAAGATGTCTAGAATGGTTTCTCCTTCTTTATTGCTATTGCCCCACCTATGTGGACCCAGGCAGTTCTCATATCCTGATGTTCATCATATTGATCAATGCTGCAGTGACGTTAGCTATATGGGTTATAGCCTGCCAAGGATACTATATTCTGCCAAGGATACAACAGCTGGCCAGATTTCATAGCTTCAGGTCACCTTACATGCATACAAGACTTTTATTTGAGCTAAGCTGCCGAAAGACACAGGTTTGACTGCCAAGCCCTTCAGAGTTTTTCTGACACTAAGGAGAGCACTCCTCTGCAGGCTTTTGAGTATCAGTGATTGGCTTGTGCTGGTCCTTTGCTAGGCACATAAGTTCCCTTTGGAGAAAAAACTTCCAGATTTAAAATATATTGTTTATATGTACTTTCCTGCTTGGGAAAGTTGATTTAATCTAGGAGTTTATGTTTTAACAGACTGTCACGAAACTGACCTGTACTTTTAAATGAGAGTGCACTTTTTCCTTGAAGAATAAAGTACTTAAAAGTTGTTGTAAACCATTTTTTCTGTGGAAAAATTGAGTTTATTTCATTATTTGGGATGGAAAAAGATTAAGTGTTATTACTGTGTTTTTGTGGGGAAAAAGGTGACTTTTAACAACTTTATATTTTTCCCCTGGGAAAAGGCACTATTTTAAGCTTAACCATGGAACAAATGACTGGCCCCACATTCAGTCCTGCTTCCAACTACAAAAAGAAAAAGTTAAGCAAACAGCCTTTACCACCACAGCAGCCTAGCAATTGCCTTAGCTGTAAGTGGGTGACTCTACTGTGGTCAAAGCTGGTTCCTGAGACCACTCATTTTTGCCCTGGGGTAGTTTGTTGTAGCAACTACAGACACCATGGACTGGAGGTTAGCATAGTCCTTTGTGGCTGTTGGGGCCCCTTCAGTGGGCAAGAGAGAGCCACCCTTGTCATTCCTGGTTGCAGGAACAGGGTAGGTCTCACTGTTTAGTCAAAATGTTGTGGTCATCCCTGAGGAAGCTGTAGCTATCATTAACAGCAGTGCTGTCCTATTTTTTCCTGTCAAAAAGTAACAGAAAAATAAACATGTATCTACTCCTCCTTGAATTTCTCTAGACAGGAGTACTTTACTATATCTAGCTCAGGGTCTAATTCAGGTTATTGATCCTTCTTATAAGGTGGCTTCTGGTAAAAGAATGAAGGATTCCTCTTTTCCTGAAGAGATTCAAGATTCTAAATCTGGACAGAAAGATGAAGGGAACGATGCATGAGTTTTTTACTCAGATTTCTAATTCAGACTCAGAGGAGAGCACAGTATTTGTTTCTCACCATGGGGGGTACCTTTCTCTAAGACTACTTCCAGAATGTGCCACTGTTTTCAGTGGGAGAACAATGAGGATTCTCAGACCTTCAGGAAAACTATGAGCTGTAACAGATGGAATTTCCAGAACTTTCACCCATTACTCCAGTGCTGTCATCTTTGGAGGATGTGTTTTTGTCACTGCCTGCAATTTTCCTGACAGTCCACCTGCTGCCCCTAAAACAACAGATAGATTGGTTAAAGTTCATCAGTCTATTAAGTTTTTAAGGTTTATATTACTTCAGTGAAAACCCCTTTACGCGAACACGAATACGTCGAACCATATCGCGCGAAGTACGTAAACCTCGAACGTCCAAAACCACGAATTCCGAAATGTTGATTTGTTTTGGTTGGCCCGTCTGTGGTATAGCTCCGTAAGGTAAGTGTGCGATGGATAGGATTTTAGGATTAGGATTTGGGTTAAGGCAGGTGCATAGATAGGTAATGTATGTAAGATTTAGTGTAGTGTTAGATGTAGGGGTTTTTTTTAAGTGTATGTATGTGTGTTATTTATTTTGTTTGGGTGTATGTCTGTAGGGGAAGTGTGCGGTAGTTACGGACCTTAGGGTTTGGGAGGGGTTAAGGATAGTGCATAGATAGTTGTGTATGTGGGGTTTAGTGTAGTGTAGTGTTGGAAAAGGGGTTTTGTTAAATGTATGTATGTGGATTATTTCTTTTGTTTGGGTGTATGTCTGTAGTGTTTGGTTAGTGCATGTATGTGTTTTATTTATTTTGTTTGGGTGGGTACTAAGTAGCAGGTGCTGGGGTTGGCCGACTATGGCAGTCTGATATTTTATTTTTCGTGGTTTAGTGCGTTCTGGAATTTTGTGGTTCGAGGTATGGGGGTCGATGTATGGGTGTTCGGGTAATGGGGTTTTCGCTGAAGTGATATAGACCCTAGTTTTTATATACTCAAGCCAAACCTGGCCCAGCAGCTATAGCTTTAGTTACTGCTGCTAAACATTTATTTAATTCCAGTCCTATACTTTCTGACAAGGATGGGAAAATAATTGAAAAGAACAGAAAAGAGTTATGCTTCTGCAACTCTGACTTTTTCAGAATTTTAAATTGTCAGGCTCATATGTTTAAGAAAGACAACATTTATTCTGACTAATTTTGAAAATATAAAGAATGTCCTGTCTGTGGTTTCTTTTTGTGAGAAAAAAAATCTTTAAATCATTCAGTTTATTCCCAGTTTATTCCATTTTACAGGTCACACCTCATTGTTTAAAGTGTGTGCATGACTCTGCTGATACTACTTCCAGGGCTGTGGCTACTGGTACTATTTGAGGAGATTTGCCTGACTGCGATCCCAAAACCTCACAAATTATGTGAAAATTAGATTTTAAATTCTCCTTTTGATTAGAGATTTAGTCTTTGTTCCCTGTGAGATAAGCTGATACAGGGAATCTCTAAGATTTTTGTCCCCCCTTTTTCTAATTTTCTAAGAGATTCTCTAACACCTTATCCAGTATTGGCAAGAAACAAAATAAACAGTCTCAACAAAATGCTGGTAAACAGACATTTAAGAAGAAATGGCAAGAAGGATCCCAAAAGAATATAGTAAACTCCCAAAACCAAGTGTAGTCCAACAAGTCAAAATGACTATTTAAGAGACCTTGTGCCCCCACCACCACCTCCTACCTTGCAGTCCCCTTTCTCTTCCAGAAGGTCTGAATCTCCACTTCACTCTTTGGCAGCAGACCATTTCAGACAAATGGGTTCTGAAGGCCAATCATCAAGGTTACAGATGGAAGTGGGAGAAAAAAATCTATCCTTTCTATGGGGTAATTCTTCATTCACCAGATCAGATTCCTCTATTTCCCCCTGTTCTTCAACACCTGTTGTCTCAGGAAGTGATAGGGCCAGTTCTTCCTTCCCAGAATGGGGAAGGTTTTTAATCAAGGATATTTTTGGTGCCAAAGAAAGAAAATGCATGGAGACCAGTTCTGGATCTTTCTTTCCTAATCAGTTTGTGATAGTGCCCACATTCAAAATGCTGTCACTTCATAATCTATTACCTCTTTTTCTTCATGTAAGTGTTCTGGTAACATTAGATTTAAAAGATGTTCATCATCGCATCCCTATTCATCCAAACTTCAGGTATTTCTTAAGGTTTGATTGTTTGGAGTATATTATCAGTTCTCTGCGTAACCCTTTGGATTATCAACTGTATGAAGAGTGTTCACAAAGTGTCCAGCTCCAGTTATAGTTCACTGCAGTCTACAGGATATCCACATTTTTCCATATTTAGATGACTTGCTTTTCTTTGCAGAGTATTTTTCAAAGTGTCAGGAATCTCTCACTTTGGTGAGAGATCTCTTACACAACCTGGGATTCCAACAGAATATTAAAAAATATTTTTTGATTGCTTCACACAGGATTGTGTTCTTGGGGTATCAGCTAGACACCACAGTTCAAAGAACTTTGATTCCACAAGAAAAAAAAAATGGACCTATATCTAGTCCTGTTTCTAATGTGTCACACTGTGGGGGAATACCTCAGGATTTTGAGTCTCAAGGCATCTATGATTCTCATGATACTTCTGGAAAGACTCCACATAAGAAAAATACAATGCTGTTTTGTCCGAGCACCAAAATACTTTGTCTTTTTCATTCCCAGTACTGAGGTTTGTCAGAAGAAAAATTACTTGGTGGAGAAAGCAAATATCCTTAAATCTGGGTCTCCACTACTACCTCCTTCTTCCAAAGCAGTCAGTCACCACAGACACCTCAGACTTTGCTTGAGGAGCAGTTGCACCAGGGATAAAAGTGTAAGGTGTGTAGAACACCAAGGTCAGATGCAAGCACATAAATATAAAAGAGATGCTTGCCCTGATCAAGGCACTCAACTCTCTGAATCATCTTTGGTCCCCAAGATCTCTTCAAGTTGTTACTGAGAATGCCACAGTCTTGTGCTACATCAACAAACAAGGGGGAACTAGGCTGTACCCCTTTGCAGACTAGCTATGTTAGTTTAGGATATAGCTTCACAGCACATTCTCACACAGCAAACATCCTAAATTCTATCAGACAAAACTGTGCAGCAGACAAGCTGAGCAGGACAAGGGCAGTCCCACATGATGGGAAACTAGAACAGGGACTCTTCCAAGATTTGATCCATTTGCTGGGAGTTCCTCAATTAGGCCTGTTTGCCTCCTCTCTGAACAATCAGCTGGCAAGATTCTGCTCTAAGACTATTCAAGAAGTCCTGGAAGACAGATAGCTTTTCTTTACCTTGTACAGGAATGTTTTTGTATGCATTTTCACCCTTTGCACTGATATCCAGGATACTTCTGAAGATTCAGAAGGAATCCACCAAGATCATTGTGGTGACTCCCTTCTGGCCCAGGCAACCGTGGTTCTCTCCTTTTGGAAATGGCCAGGGGCAGTTATCACAAAGTGTCTTACAGACTGGATGTTCTTACACAGGAATAAGGGTATTTGATACACCCCAACCCCAATCAACTTAAATTGACTGCCTGGATAACAGGGTCTTAATTTCCTTTAGGTACCTGTTTAATGAGGACATACAGCAGGTACTAATGGGGACAAGAAGGCCTAATTTTAGAGAATCATATATTAGTAGATCTCGGATATAAACCTATGAAAAGATTTTCTAGTTGGTGCCAAAAACATAACCAGCACCTATTCAGGGCTAGTTATCCACAGGTTTTACAATATCTGTGTGAATTACTATCCTATAGCCTTTCTTACTCCTCCATTAAAGTTCATTTATTGGCCATTTCAGCATGTCTGCCCATGGATCCTCCTGTTTCAATGCAGTCTCATGTCAAAATGTTTTTGAAATGGTTTTGCATAAGAGGCCTTCAGGGAAGTGGCCCCTCCTTGGAATCTTAATTTTGTGTTAGGGAAGCTAAGGGTTGCTCCATTTGATCCAGCTATCCTAGCTGGTTTAAGGTTCGTAACATGGAAAACAGTTTTACTGATTGCTCTGATCTCTGCAAGAAAGGTATCTGAGTTGCACGCTGTTATGGTGAGTCAACCCTATCTCATTTTTCACAGAGAGAGTGGGTTTCTTTGAGAACAAATCCTTCTTTTATGCCTAAAGGGGTGTTCGAGTTTACTTTAAGCCAAACTATCCATCTCTCTGTTTTCTTTCCTCAATGTAAAAATGAGGGAAAAAGGTTACTCCATACTTTGGATGCCTACAGACAACTCAGGTACTATCTTGATAGAATTAAATCTTTCAAATCTTCGAAACAATTGTTCATTTCATTTGTAGGCAAAAAGAAGGGACAACCTGTGCCAAAATAGACTATTTCCAAATGGTTGTCTAAGGTTACTACATTTTGTTATACTCACCACAACAAAACTATTCCAGGCAGGTCAAGGCCCATTAGGGCCTTGGCTACATCTATGGCTTTTTGGAAAGATTTGGATTCTAGAGGTATTCTAGAAGCTGCAACCTGGTTCTCTGTACATACTTTTACAAAGCAGTATAAGCTTGAGTCCTTCTTTAGATCTAGATCAGACTTTTTTGGACCATTTGCCAGGGTCTCCTGGACTCTTCTCCTTCTGCCTCCGAAATGTAGTAAGCTAGGGTAATGTACCCACATAGCTAAGGGTACTGCAGCAGTAATCAATATGATGAACATAGCACAAATGTAAGTAAAGTAAACTTACCATAATGATACATATTCAAATGATCACTGCAGTAATAACCACCCCCTCCCTGCATCCCCTTTTTCTTTTTTTGATTATGCTAGGGTGAGTACATATGTATATATTTTTACTGCTAGCTATGTCCTCTCCAGGCTTTGCCTCACTCTCTCAGTTTGCATAAAAACCATGAAGGGCCTGGTGCTCAAAACTGTGTTTTTAATCAGGTCAGCTCAAACTGCCTGACAGTTTGGGTGCATGGAAGTTTTTCCTGCTGTTATATCCATGGCAGTATATAACCCATATAACTAAGGCTACTGCAGCAGTGATCATTAAAACGTCTACTGTTATGATAAGTTTACTTACACTACCGGACTTTCTGTCTGTCCAGATATATAATTCAGGTCCCCTTTTAGCAACACTGACTAATGTTGTCCTGCTTTATTTAGAAGTTCCTGCAACTGCTACCTGAATGTATTATTTTCCTTGCTATCACAACCCTGCTGTGGAGAATACTGCCCTATCCTTACACTGGTGTTTAATTTCCGTGAGTCTGTCACTAATTCTGATGACATCACTCACTGTCTTCTGAAGCCTGTCCTTCACCACAGTTCCCACACGATTTCTAATTTGTCCTTCCCCTGAGAAGTAGATTCTGAATCCCAAGCCAAGCGGCTTTGCTGAACTGCCTTCCATTTTGTTTCCTGGATGCCCAGCCTCCTTCTTACTATCATGACATCCACTTCCAAGCTGCATCCTGTCAGTAAACCAATACTGAGTGTAACTCCCTTCCTGGTCAACTTGTACCACAAATCAGTCACATTCACCTTAAGACTGAAGCCATAAGCATCCTCCAATACCTCTGCATTCAGAGATTATGCCAAGGCTAATCTATTCAAACTGAGTGATGGACAGGCTAAATTCAATACACTTTTAAACTTGATGACCCCACTGCATATGCAGAATCCTTTACTGCTAAATTCTATGCACATGTGAATAGCTGCATAGCTGCATCTGTCCCCAAATGAAATACAATGCCAAATTCAAAAATAACCCCTTTTGATGGAACCCAAATATAAACAAGCTCTATAGTAAAAGGAAAAAAAAGTACTGCATGTAAAAATAAATGTAACTCTCAAGTTGAAAAAAAAAAACTCTAGACCCTTATCCAATAAACCAAAGCCAGGTATGAGGTAAAAACTGCCATCCAGACAAAGGACAACCACAAAGCCTTCTTTAACGATGTTAGAATCTTAGAGGCAATGTCCAGTACTGTGCAGAGATAATAGTAATTGATATCACATATTCCTACCCAGAGGACACAGCTAACCTACTAATGGATAAACTTAGCTCTAACTTCACTTCCCTCTCACCCTACATTTCTAGGTCTCATACTCACATCTACAACCCCTCAAGTCTCTTATCAGCAAGTCCTCAAGGTACTATCTAAGGCCAAGAACACTGTTTCTATAGGGCTAGATAACATACTGGGTTGCTTACTGGCCAGCCTGAAACAGGAACTGTCAGACCCCCTACAGAGGCTATTCTATGTCAGCCTCCAAACAGGCTTTTAGAGGACAGCAACTGTCACCTCCTTGCACAAAGGATGGGCATCAATCGACCTGGGAAATTATACACCAATATGTCTGACTAGCCTCATCTGTAAATCTATGGAAAGGATCATTATAAAATTAATAAATAAGATAATAGGTAACCTACAAACTCTCAACCCAAGCCAGTTCAGATTTGGTAAAGGCAGGTCCTATCTATTTAACCTGACTGACTTCTTTAACAAGGTTACTGAAGCAATTGATAACAGTAGATCAGTACACACTGCAGATCTATACCTCACAAAGGCACTGAATGAAATCCCACATTCAGGTATCATAGATAAATTATCCCAGCTAAATGTTAATCCCTGTGTAAGCCATTGGATAGCAAACTGTCTCACAAACAGAAATGAAGAAATTATGGTGGGCTGCTGTACCCCCCTCCAAAAGGCCTGCTAGAGGTGTACCCATTGTCAGTCTTCAGGCGACTCCCCTTTGGTGATTATTTCTCAGAGGTCAAAGATACTAAGCATTTATGGCAGACCAATTTGCAGATGACTGTAAAGTTGATGCCATCATAAATTCCCCAGAGGATACCAAGATCCCCAAGAGACCCTTTCCCAAACCAACAGTTGATGGGAAAACTATGGGCTAAAATTAAATGCCAAGAAATTTGTAATAGTATCCTTCAACAAGCAAGAACTCCCTTGTAACTATTGCATTCACAGCACACCCCTAAAAACTGATCCACTATTTGTTTTTATTTTATTTTGTATTTGTTGACTGGGGCAGAGCACTGATCTCAATGGAGCTTACTCAGACTCATCTGGTTAAGTGATTTGCTCAGAAACACGCAGGCAATGGAGGCTAGTGGAGCCAAGGAAATAGCTCATTAACAGCTCCTTAGTCCTCTGTGACAATTGGAAGAACTCTGCACCATCTGCCAGATAGGGACCTGGAAACCTATGTAGGCAGTAAACTATCCTTTGATCTCCATGTATCCACTATTTTAAGAAAGTGCTTTTCATTGCACAGCTTATTACTAAGTAGAGTCGGTGTTAGCATTTTGGGGTATCCCTGGACACTTTAGTCTATGTACCACTCTGTCACTGCCATCCCTCCTAAACAACATTTTAACTCATGCTGCAGAGTTTTAGGAGTAGAACGCACAGACTGAAGTATAACTGCACATTATGTTGGCCCATCTCACAGAGTAACATTCACAGTTACTGGCATTTAGTTGCAACAGTGATATATTCCAGCAACTCTATATACAGGGCTGGACATAAATGAAATCGTAACCTAGGCACTGACTACTGTTTCACTCCACCCCACCCCACCAGACACACAAATCCTCCAGTGTTCTTCTCTGTTTTCCCCCTATCTCGGACTTCCCACACCATGCAAATTACATTTTTCTTCCTTTTCTCACATTTTGCCTTCCTCATCAGCTTTTTCAAAAAGCCATGACTTTCTGTATGCTCTGAAGAGTAAGTTAGAGTTTTTTTTTTCTTTTTACACAACTTTTTCATCCAGTGATGGCTTGAACAAAAATTATGATTAAAGAAATTGTTTCTGTTCATCTTTAGTTTTCCTTGTATCCTTTTAGCAAAACTTTTTTGACCAAGACAGCACAGTAATAACCCTTTAGGAAATAATTAAATTAAACCAGGATCCTCAGAAGCCATAGCTAAACCAATTATTTCTTCCTCCTTACACTCCCACCAAAAACGCCAGTCACTGCCTATGCATACTTCTGATGTTAGATTGGGATGAAAGCAGAGGTTTAAATGGCCACAGTCATGTATTTCAAGTGACTGCTGTCATACACACACACACACACACACATATATATATATATATATATATATATATATATATATATATATATATATATATATATATATACACATAGCATGTCTTCTCACCCTTACCACACAACATACCTGAAATATTATTGTAAGGAAAGTGAAAAAATAAATAAATATACCAATAATGTGCTCCACTTTGCTGCTCCTAGACAATACACTGCTTCTACACTAGCTATAGTACCCTTTGTACACCTCTGAGGTCTGTGAGAAAAGAAAAAGAAACAATGACTACAATGTCCCCATCCCAAATACAAGCTGTAATGGCCTTCTGTGCACACCTCTAAGGTTTGATTGTGATGAAAATGAAAGAAGTAATAACCACACAATCACCTGCCTCCCATACAACTTATAGCAACCTTCTGTGTACCTCTGAGCTGGGTTGGCTTTAAAATTGGCTCAGTTAAGAGCAGAGGCCACCACTAAGGACATATCTAAGGACATGTGACCAAAGAAAAACACACTGCCAGGTAAAGCACTCTTATCCAAAAGTCCAAATCATGTAAAAAGAAAGAATAAAGAGTGCACCATGAGCTGGAATTCAAACTTGTCAGCAAATAAATCCAAATAACCACCTGTTTGAATAAATCTTCATTTATTGCGGACAACAGGAGCTGCAGCAAATGATAAAAGTAAGCATTTTCGCATTGACACCCAACGCTTCATCAGACATAAAAAACTATTGAATCTGGCTGCTTTTAAACATCCATTAGCATGATGTCATAATTAACTTAAAGAGACAGATGTATCCAAGATTATAAAACTAAAAAATTACTATTATAAAATGCAGCATAACTTAGAAACTTTAAAACCTTTTGAATTTTAATACAAATAGACATACATATAAAATAACACAAGAATGACTCTAATGTTTCAAGGGTCCGGAAGCTAAGAAAGGCTTAATAGAAAGCCTTTCATTAAGTCCAAACTTGTGTGCTTGTAATTTAGCAATCCACTTGCCTTCTTTTTCTTCTACTCTGTTTTTGGCATTACCCAGTCTGTCATCTGTCTTTACCAATTCCAATATCCAGAAGTAATGTATTAAATGCTCTTGCAAAACATGTTGTTGATGCAGGTGACAATCACACTTTTAAATTTCTTGTTCTTGAATTGGTAAAGATAGATGAGAGACTGGGTAATGCCAAAAACAGAGTAGAAGAAAAAGAAGGCAAGTGGATTGCTAAATTACAAGCACACAAGTTTGGACTTAATGAAAGGCTTTCTATTAAGCCTTTCTTAGCTTCCAGACCCTTGAAACATTAGAGTCATTCTTGTGTTATTTTATATGTATGTCTATTTGTATTAAAATTCAAAAGGTTTTAAAGTTTCTAAGTTATGCTGCATTTTATAATAGTAATTTTTTAGTTTTATAATCTTGGATACATCTGTCTCTTTAAGTTAATTATGACATCATGCTAATGGATGTTTAAAAGCAGCCAGATTCAGTAGTTTTTTATGTCTGATGAAGCGTTGGGTGTCAACGCGAAAGCGCTTACTTTTATCATTTGCTGCAGCTCCTGTTGTCCGCAATAAATGAAGATTTATTCAAACAGGTGGTTATTTGGATTTATTTGCTGACAAGTTTGAATTCCAGCTCATGGTGCACTCTTTATTCTTTCTTTTTACATGATTTGGACTTTTGGATAAGAGTGCTTTACCTGGCAGTGTGTTTTTCTTTGGTCACAGTTGCTTTTATTTATTCATTTCTGCCAGGACATGGCTGCTAAATCTAGTTTGCCTTTACCTAATCAAGAAGCTGAGAAAATGTTTGACCTGAATGGATTAGTTGATTTTAGTATCAACCCATTACTCAAACTTACCACCTCAGACCTCAATGTTTCAGGTGATGGTACAGACTTTTTCAAGAACAATATGGATATAACTATGATGACCAGGAACCTTGAGAACAAGCTTTATAAAATGCGTACTATCCAATGGCAGAGACGTCATATGGAAGCCTGTCTCAAATTTAAGCTAGTGCCACGAGGGCTGAGGATTCTTAAAATGCCGACTTTCGGCAACTCCCAACCCAGACTTCTAGCACTATGGCAAAAATGTAACATCGACACAAGTTTTTCCTACCTAAATATTCTAATTGAACACTACGACATCTCCATCAATGAGTTGAAGACTGAAATAGGAACCATCTATACTGAACTAAGTGGTATGTTGAGCAGTGATCAGTGTAACATTGTGCTTAATGATCTAAAGCATATGTTGTCTTCCCTCGATCTCAAGTGCTTGCGTGACAAGAAACGCAAGCTACAGAGGGATTTCCTGGATTTTACACATTCCCGAGTTTTTTCTTGGCCAAAAGAGAATAATGACACAAGATTCAACAATGCCAGTGCTCCTATCAAGAATTCACGTCCATCTCCCGTCGCACCAGATGAGCAACGCGTTATTCAACTGATTACTCCTCCTCCTTTGACGTCACAAGAAGAAGCCACACAGTCGGAACCTACAATGTCTGCCACCACGGACAAACCCGGAGAGACTATCGACGAGTTCAACAAGGGCATCTCGCCACATTCACGTTATCACAACGCAAGCACAAATCCATTTTGACCCTGGCCTTGATCCAGTGTCACGGATCGACAAGACAGCCTCTGTGAGACCGAAAACGAGTGAATCACGTAACAGACAACTCAGCATTGACTCTTTTGTCATTCAAAACGAACAAGAGCTTTTTGCACTGGGCGAGGGTCTTCCTTCTTTTCCTTTACCCTTCAGACCCCAGGAGAAGAGAACTTGATCCCCCTCGACGAGAACGAACAAAAGGAAGTTTATGGAGGACAATGCGCCTCAGACCAAGAAGGCATGGCGATCGAAGACATGAGTGGTAATGCTTTATTTTCTGAGACTCACAATTCAGATTGTTTAGTAGTGAACATTTCCAACTATGGTTTGAGTGTGTTTGAACAATCTATTCTCAACAAGGGTTTAGGATTCATTCCTTCTCATAGTAATGATGTCACTGACATCGTTGTGGATGTGAAAATATTCACAAGAAATTTGGCTCTTAAACTTTTATATGGCAAGCATGATGATGAGGTTGTGAATAAACATGCTGTGTTTAGGAAGCCCTCCACATTTGTTCCTCCTTCACATCCACTTTTAGAAGCTTTCGAGCAAGCTGTAGAGGATGATTTGTTTAAGCTATATAATGATAATCAAGCCAAACCCCAGTTTATAAATTTGACAAAACAAGAGAAACAAGCCTTAGATGATTTAAGAAGCAATGAGGCAATTGCTATTAGACAAGCAGACAAAGGTGGAGCTGTCGTAGTGATGGACAGCTCCACATATAATAATAAAATGAATGCAATGCTTTCTAATGCAGAAACTTACTTATCCATACCCAAACACAGTTTAAATAGTCTTATAAAGAATGTTCATGCCATGTTATATGATTTAATGTTAACTAATGTGATTGATAATGATTTATATCTGTATCTGCTGGTTGATAAGCCTTTAGTACCATCTTTTAGAGGCCTTCCCAAAATACACAAGAATGTCATCGATCCACCCTTGCGTCCAATAGTATCCAGTCGAGGCTGGTTGACCGAGCCTCTATCTATCTACCTCGACAAGATTTTGAAGCCTGTAGTTTTGAATGTTAAACATATTTTGAAAGACACCACCAATTTTCTAGAGAATCTAGCGATTTTTGAACAGTCCTTTTCTTTTAATGACACCTGCATGTTAGTATCTTTAGATGTCAAGTCTTTGTTCACCTCCATTCCCAACAATACAGGCTTAGAATATATTAGAGCAATTTTGACACAAAGTGATCTTACACCTCATATGGTGGATAGGTGCGTGTCTCTACTTGAAATAATCCTTGAGAATAATGTGCTATGCTATGGGAGTACCTATCACCTACAAATCAAAGGTGTAGCGATGGGCACTCCATGTGCCAACGCATATGCCAATTTGGTGTTGGCACATTGGGAACAGCTATTTGTGTTTAATCAGGATTCCGTCTTTCTTGATTCATTGTTATTTTACAACAGATTTGTGGATGACGTTTTCCTGTTATGGGGAGGAACAACTGAACATCTTTTAGATTTTGTTGATTATCTTAATGCAACCACTGATTTTCTGAGTTTTGACTACATCCATTCCCCCGAACATGTAGATTTCTTGGATGTGAGTGTGTTTAAGAAGGGTCATGGTTTTGAGACTGAACTCTTTAGGAAGAGCTGTTGGAGGAACAATTTACTCCACAGAGACAGCATGCATCCCCAACATGTCTATAGGAACATTGTTCAAAATCAAGCCACGAGAGCCTCCAAACTAACCTCTACACATTCAGCATACCAACGACAAAAATCTGATTTAGTAAACAATTTTACAACTAGGGGCTACAATAGAAATTCAGTACTTAAAGCCGTCTCTGAATGTGACAGCAAAAGGGACAATGAAGCCATACCTATCATTAAGAGACACACTACCCCATACATACCAACTACACGGGCATTTAGGGCTCAAACCAATAGGATCACCATCCCGTACACAAACAAGAACAAGCATGTCCTGAAGATTTTTAATAGACATTGGAATCTCCTCATGATTTATGACAACATCAGCTCTTTAGTAGACAGCACACCCCGAGTAGCATATAAAAATATGCTTTCACTGAATAGGCTACTTTGTTATGATAAATTTCATGTCAATGACAGGACAAGTACACGGAATGGTACTTTTGCTTGTTTATCCTGCAATCAATGCAGGCACATAGCCAATACTTATAGGTTCACACATCCTGTCACGCACAGGAATTATGTCTTTAAACATTATGCAAGTTGCAAATCCACGAATTTGGTTTACTTAGCTGAGTGCCAGTCATGCAGGAAGTTTTATGTGGGTATGACCACCAGGTCCTTAAGAGAACGCATCAGGGAGCATATTTATGCAATATCCAGAAGTAATGTATTAAATGCTCTTGCAAAACATGTTGTTGATGCAGGTGACAATCACACTTTTAAATTTCTTGTTCTTGAATTGGTAAAGATAGATGAGAGACTGGGTAATGCCAAAAACAGAGTAGAAGAAAAAGAAGGCAAGTGGATTGCTAAATTACAAGCACACAAGTTTGGACTTAATGAAAGGCTTTCTATTAAGCCTTTCTTAGCTTCCAGACCCTTGAAACATTAGAGTCATTCTTGTGTTATTTTATATGTATGTCTGTTTGTATTAAAATTCAAAAGGTTTTAAAGTTTCTAAGTTATGCTGCATTTTATAATAGTAATTTTTTAGTTTTATAATCTTGGATACATCTGTCTCTTTAAGTTAATTATGACATCATGCTAATGGATGTTTAAAAGCAGCCAGATTCAGTAGTTTTTTATGTCTGATGAAGCGTTGGGTGTCAACGCGAAAGCGCTTACTTTTATCATTTGCTGCAGCCCCTGTTGTCCGCAATAAATGAAGATTTATTCAAACAGGTGGTTATTTGGATTTATTTGCTGACAAGTTTGAATTCCAGCTCATGGTGCACTCTTTATTCTTTCTTTTTACATATCTAAGGACATATCAAAATTCAGTTATGCAGTCTGGGTTGTGGAGGCCAACAGATCCCTAGAAGCTTTAAGTCTCTAAATGTACTGTGATGTATTTTATGCCTTACTTTTGAAATATAATAACTTGTTAACTGCATTTTTACTGCTACTAAGAAGAATTATGTGTGCACCCAGAATTATTGTGTGTGTGTGTGTGTGTGTGTGTGTGTGTGTGTGTGTGTGTGTGTGTGTGTGTGTGTGTGTGTGTGTGTTTGTATACACAGATAATAATCAGTGATGTTTTTGTACATATACATACACACATACAAGTGCATAAACCATAGCAATACTAGTTTTGCACTTATTTCAGCAAACAGTAATGCATTGAGCAACGCTAGCACTGCCACACCAGATCAATGACTGTTGTCCAGTAGTTGTCAAACAGCAGCAGTGTTAAGTCATTTTTTCCTTTACGTCATATAGGAGTAATGAATACCTGTCACAGTCCCTGATTTCACAGAATGTCCCTGATTTTGCCTCATAATTTTGCTCTGTCCCTCACAAAAAATGTTTGATTTGTTGGTAAATCATTCAAGATTACAGACAGTCAATTAATCCAGACATCAAAGTTTCATACTTCTTATTGTCCAAAAAAGAATGTTGATACAAAATGTGTTATTCTATTCCCTTTTTAAGTGAATTACAGTAATATTTAAAAAGCGTTCATGATTGTGAGCCTTTATTCTGCTATTATTTTTGGCTTTGCCCAGACTTCTTGTAGAAAGAAGTTGAGAGCTTTAGTATCTGTAGATCTGCCAGTGTTTATAAAACTCCTTTTAAAAGAAAACTATCTCCAAAGATCGGAAGTATCAGCTCTTCTTAAAATCCAAGGTAAACACTGCAACTGGTCATTCAGGGATGCTGATTTCCGACATTTACCATGCTCATGTTTATTCACTGATTATTCACTGATTATCAGCTTTATCCTAGCATACTTATATCACAACCCTGTTTCAGATAAACAGTGTAACTGGAAAACGAATAGTTTTCCCCCTCATTTTTTCCAACCAGTAGCAGCTTTTCTGTGGGCCCCCACACAGTCAAGGATAAGGAAGGGGGAGGGATGCAGTCATGGGGTATTACAGGTGCCTAAAGCTGACTATGATGTTGGTTTTAGTGGGGAGAGTACCCACCAGCTTGGCTGAAGACGCACAAACCAAACTTTTAAACCTTACATAGTGGGGGGTTTTGCCTCCCCAAACCCCCCATCTAAAAATACCAACTCTGAGATCGCACTACAGTGGGGAAAAGGGCAAATCCGTGATGATGGCCAAGCAATTTTTTTTCCCCTGGGAAAAAAATTAGCTGACATGACCCTTCGGCAATTTCAGAGGTCAATATTTATGTGTCGATAAAGATGTGTTCAGTTAATGCATCTTTTAACAACATAATATAGGCCTTATTGTCAGACCTACTGCACATTCACAAATCCAGTGGGGGCATAAACACTTGCTCAAGAGATTTAAACCTTTATTGCAACCTAAATAATCATGTTGAAAGGCTAGGTATGTATCATAAACAATACCACTTCTTTAGAATCATCTTCCTCTCCACATAAAGCAAAGTACTTCTCTTACTATTCAAATATAATCTGTATGAAAGGAAGGGTAACCTCAAATTAACCTCTGGGTTAGAACCTGTGTCCCTCATGGAAAGGGGGAACGTGTAAATGTTCTGCTTCTCCCTGGGAATGTATGGCTCATCTTCTAAAGATCCTCATGGATGAATATCCTGGTTAAGTACCTATGAACATATGAATAAAACTGTTAGAGCATGATATAGTCTAAAGTTGCACACTGGAGCAAGAGAGAAATTTGATCTACTAAACAGACTAGTTTCCACTGCATCTATGTTAAAATATTATGATCTTGCCAGCAACATTTTAGGCTGAGGTAAGCATGAACTGAAAGCAGTTCTCCTCCCGGAAGGCAGACTAGCTGTGCATGCATTTTTAGGTCATTAATACATGTCCAGAACAGATATAATCAGTGTGCAAATGAGATGTTTGGATGCCAGAAATTCCATGATAATGTGCATAGGAAGCATATTAGTGAAGTCTGATCACAAGCCTCTATAAAGCATATTCAAAAAGTCTCTACACAAAGCATGCACTAAATTGCAAAGAATGTTGTTGTCACTACAGATATATGATTTTCACGTACAGTAATGGCCAAGAAAGCTCATGCATATTGTAGATACCCACTGTAAAGGACTGGGTGAAAGATTTGCTTGATGAGGATTCGGACATATTATGAATGGTAACACATTTACCAATGTCACTGAAAAGCTTCAGGGACTGAATGCTGCTATCAAAGATGATCTTTTCATACAAATTCTCTGACATGCTATCCTAAAAGGATTGCCTGATGATTTTAAGCAAGTTAATTCTCTGGTTAAACCATAGTTCCTTTAAATTTGATGAAGCCATTTTAGTAATATAGCAGATAAGACAAATGCTTCTAAAAGGTACATGAATCTAACTCAGACACATCAGAATAAAACGTGACAGCCTGAGATATTAAATGATGGTCGAATGTGTGCACTCACACTTTTGAAATCACACTCAGAAACTGAAAGTTATTCCAGGAATTCCATCATGACCTTTGCTGAAAGTGGGTACATAATTATTTAGAGCAAAAACTTGGCCTCCTAACTTAGTGTTGACAATTATTTGAAGATATCTAGAGGTAGTTCAGCTGAAGAACACTCTGGGTAGAGCAGTGATCAATGTGCTGAAATCAACGTTCGCCAGACATGGTCGACATACCAGAATACATTATGTCTGACAATAGCCCTTAGTTCTTGTGCCAAGAATTCAAATCTTTTGCCAAAAAATGAAAGTTTGAACACATCATGTGTAGTCCAAGATACCCACTCTCCAGTCATCAAGCTGAATACATAATTTGAACAGATAAGAGCATATTATTTATTTATGTTTTATTTATTTATTTATTTATTTATTTATACTTTGTTGACAGAGATTATCCCACAAGGCTGGTGGCCTCTTGTTGAAGGAGACCTGAGGTGGTATTTATATAGACTAGTAGAAATTTGTCCAGAGCATTGGAAAAATTCAACTACTCTTTTTGATTAATAAAGTGGGATCTTTTGCATCCACCTGAACTACCATCAACTCAGGCAGCTGGAGACTTGGTTTAACATCTCATCTGAAAGAAGGTGCACACACAGGAGTGCAGCACTCCATAATGCTGCACTGCAGTGTCATAATTTGAAAACAAATCCAATCAGCTGAAGTGGTAATAGAGCCCACATCCTTATGATATTCCAGAATCAAAGATAAGTGTGCTACCTCTTCAGTCACTGACACTGCAAATGGTTCAGATGATGAGAGAGACACTGAGGAGAATGGTAATCTTGTTTAGCCAAGTAGTTATTTTTACAAATAAAAATTATTTTTCTGCCCAAGTGCATTGTTGCTTTTCACTCTTGAAATACAGGAGAACAGAGACAATGTCTTTGATATTCATCTGTTGGTAGGGAAAAGGCTTAGAATAAAGCTGTCCACAACATTTGCTTTATTAGTTTCATAGGAGACAGAACACAACCAGCACTATAACTCCTACTGAGAAGACAGGTGCAAAACAAACAACACCGTGAAAAATAACAGAAGGTCTAGTGTGTAAAAGAAGGATAAAGAATGGTATTTAACCACAATTTTGGTCAGAAATTCCAAATTCAAGGCATGACATCATAATAAGACAAAAAGGAGGCCAGCACCTTGGGAGCGTGAAGATTTATTAAGAAAACCAGACCGGTTTCAGTTTATAGCTTTCATCAGTGTATCATGACCCATGAAGAGAAAGGAAAACCCTACAGTTTATCATTTAATCCAGGTGGGAATAAACCCATTAATTTGACAATCCATTTCCTTTGCTTCATGTTTAATATACCATGCCACCCTGTTTTGAAAGATCTGTTGCACGATATTTTGTCTATGACTGTAAAAGTAAATTTTGCCGTGTGATGAACCAGTGAATGTCTATATAAAGCATCGGTGGCCCTTGCATTCCTAATGTCTCCTAAATGTTCTGACATTCGACATCTGAATTGTCTGGAAGTTTGCCCCACATAGAAGGCTTGACAAGTGCAGGTGGTCAAGTATATGACCCAATCCATTCCGCAATTAGCATAACAATTAATGTTATACAGCTGCCCAGTATTTTTACTAGTGAAGGATTTGGTTTTAAAGACATATTTGAAGAAGGTGCAGTGTCCACATGGATATGAACCAACCAGTCTCTCCCCTGTTAATGTAGTTTGATGATAAATAATATCCTGATGCATAATTTTCTTGTAATGAGAGAAATGGGACCCTACGGTTTTACCCTGCCTGAAGGAAAATGAGCATTTGTCCCCCAAAAGGTCACCCAATTGTTCATTGGCCTTCAAAATATTCCAATGTTTGTCAATAACATCAGTAAGAAAGGCTGTGTTTCTGCCAGATGTAGTGACCATTCTCAAGGTATCCTTATTCTTCTTCCTGGGTGTATGTTTGTATTCTAATAAGGTATCCCTGGATTGGTTGTTGGCCCAATGCATGGCCGAGTTCACTGTGTACCATATCCCCTAGCTAAAAATCTGTTGACTAAATCCTGATGGGATTGTGTCATATCCTGCTATGAAGAAAAGATTTTCTTCAAATGCAAAAACTGAGATTTGGGAATATTATTAATGGTGTGTTTGGGATGGAGACTGGAGGCGTGTAGCAGGCTGTTATATTGTGGATTTTCGATAAACAGTAGTACGTAGTGTATTATCTGGTTGACACTGTAAATTAACATCCAAAACATGAATCTCATTTTTATGAAAATTCACTGTAAACTCAGCCCCCCACCCATTTATTTCCATTGAGGTATTCGATGAATTCCTCCAAATAATCACTGCCTTTTTTCCATACAAGCCAACAGTCATCCAAAAAATGTCTCCATATGTCTATCTCTGGCAAATACAGGTTATGTAGCTCATTATATATAATGTGTTGCCCAACATATCCCATATTTAGATCAGCATATATTGGGGCAAATGATGCCCCCATTGCTGTACCTTGTATTTGCCAGTAGCACTCCTGTTTAAAATAGAAGACGTTTTTGGTAAGGACATGCTCGGCCATGCAAATAATCAATGTCTTAAAACCTGGACTGTAGATGTTGGTCTTATTTAACCAGAACTCTAATGCTGTTAATCCTGCCCAGTGTGGAATGCTGGTGTAGAGTGATTTAACATCCTGGGTGCACATCAACCAGTCGGGTCCTAATTCAGACTCCGATACAATTTGTAGAACTTCAGTTGTGTCCTTTAACCATCAAAAATGCTGATAATAGCTCCATAAGGGAGCCTATGCCTGAAACAATAGGTCTACCTGGTGGCGTACTCAAAGATTTGTGAATTTTGGGCAATAGGTAAAGATATTGTTTGCCTGGATCTTTTACCACTAGTTGTTGTCTAGTTTTATCACTGATAATTCCCTGATCCACTGCTTCCTGCAAAAAGTTGTCAATCTCTTTTTTTGAAATTTAGAGTGGGGTCAGTGGGCATGTTCATATAATGCTGAGGGTTAGACAATTGTCTACTTCCCTCAGCCCAGTAATAACTGGAGTCCATGACTACTACCGCCCCACCCTTATCTGCTGGTAGGATGGAAATATCAGTATTGGCTCTAAGATCTGTAAGAGCTTTTTGTTCCGCCATTGTTAGAGTAGGTCTGATAATCTGTGAAGAATTTAAATGGTAATGTAAATCTTTGATAACTGCCTGTTGGAAAATGGCCACATGTTTCTCCATGGGTGGACTGAAACTGGATCAGAGATCTACTGAATTTAGATTCTACAAATTTTCCTTTCTCTTCATGGGTCATGATACTATTTATGAATCTATTAATAATTTTTTGGTTTGTCCCAAGAAGAAAGACAAAAGAAAAAAAGAAAAAAGAAAAATAGTAAATATTAATAGCATTTATTGTTGTTTGTATTGTCTTTTTGTATTCATTATGTAGTATTAGACCAGATATTCCTTAGACAGGAAATGATGTCATTGGTCTTTAATGATACTGAGTATATATTGCAGTTGTAATACTGCTTCATGTTATGAACCACTGATGAAAGCTATAAACTGAAACCGGTCTGGTTTTCTTAATAAATCTTCACGCTCCCAAGGTGCTGGCCTCCTTTTTGTCTTGTTACAGTTTGTCTGGCCTGTGCATCTACCATACTTGCTAGCCTGCCTCTTTGTGACTACATGGC
Source organism: Protopterus annectens (assembly GCF_019279795.1). Classification (NCBI taxonomy): domain Eukaryota; kingdom Metazoa; phylum Chordata; order Ceratodontiformes; family Protopteridae; genus Protopterus; species Protopterus annectens. The sequence continues at coordinate 116,275,877 of NC_056726.1, read as the reverse complement.
ATCATAATCACAAGATTTTAATATCAAAAGACCACAATATATAATATCAAAAGACCACAATATAGAGCTCCTGGACTTACCCCCCTATAGGACCCATGTTAGTACATGTTCCTGGGTCCACACCCCTGCGGGACCCATGTTAGCACTCATTGCTGGGTTCACAATTGTAGTGGAATTTGTTGTTTAAGATTTTTAAACATTTTGGTCTTCAGCATTTGGTATTTTAATATTATGTCCTCAAGATTATGGGTTTCAAGACTGTGGGCTTCAAGATTATAATGATAGTGAAATACTTTTCCTTTACAGATTCAGTTGCCCTCTTACAACCACACTCTCAGAATTAAGATGAAAAGTTTTTTTTTTTTTTACATTCTGGATACTCATAGACAGCCATAGGCCAATATTTCTAAAAGGAAAGCTTTTAGAACATCTAACTAGTTTTTTGTTTCCTTTACTCTCAATAAGCTTGATGTGGATGTTTTTTAAGCAGGTCATCACTAACTAGTGTTTAAATCATACTTTTTTTGTTGTGACTGCAAATAAACTAGTTTTTGGACTGCTCAAAAGTCATTCAACTAAGGCTGCTGCTGCCTTGGTGGCTTTTTAGAAAAGTGTCTGCATTCCATTCACACTTTTAGTAGGCATTTGTTAGAGGTGTGATCTATGATAGGGGTATTGCTGACATAATGGTTCAAGGCATGCTGACAGGTGCTTGTTCCACTCTGTAAGTTTCTTACATAGACATTTGAGTTTCAGACTTAATATCCTTCAGAAAGTGCATGCTAATTCAAACTCTGTTATTCTAGCAACTTTTTAATTTTATAAGAATATGAATTTTATTTCATTTTATTTTATTTTATTTTATGTATTGTTTGTATGAGTGTTTGTTAAGCAAGTGGGTGTACTGGTATGACAACCTTTTCAGCCACTTTCCAGGCCAACAACAAAATAAGAAAACATACATAAAAAATAATCAACAATATTTTGCCTGTATCTACCCCACAATTTCCCAACAAAATGGCTGATATCATTATGTACTCTGAGGCCAGTTTATTGTAATACATCTGATCACCAATACTGAGACATCATACATCATTAACCAGTGAACCACATAACTCACACATAGCATACATTTCTGTGAATACCAGTGCCCACATGACTGGGTCACATATCCAACCACTCTGGCAGTCTGGCCTGTCCCTTTCAGATGAGTGGTGTCATACCTGTGCTCTCTCAGCAAATTTGCCATTACCATGTGCATCTGCTGGTCCAGCCTATCCCTTCCAGCCAAGCAGCATCCTACCTGTGCCAGATCAGCAAAGATGCCATTGTCACATAATAATCAGTTCACACTTCCTTGTTCTGAAGTTGTAGACCCAGGAAAGTGATGGAATGGGGAATGAAAAATGGAGACGGAAAGACTATGCAATAACTGCTCCATATACAAGAGAAGGTGGGTAAATCACAAGCACTGTCTTGCAGAAATGACACATGAAACCCTCCAAGGCTTTGATAAATACCCCGCTTTAAGTCCATGCAGGCTGCATGTGTCCAAGTTGGAGAGATAAAACAGCTTGCAACACAAACTGCATATAGCACACACTAAACAAAATACATAAATGCACCTGAACAAAAATTGCAGTGTTTAACTAGCAAGTAGAACAATACTAGTTTCATTTCAGCATTTCTGCAAGAACGTCAATCAATATCTTAATTTACAAAATTTGTGCAAAGGCAACAGAGTTTTTACAAATGACAGAGTCAGAGTGTGAAAAAAAGGAAAAACATGCATATCTACATTGATTTCATTCAAAGCTGTACAGAACAAAATATATAAATGTACATTGACTACATATTGCAATAATGAACTCGCTAGTTGAAAAGTTGTGTTGTAGGAATTACCAAAAAGACCAAAATAAAAGCGACATTCCCCCGGATTTACAAAAGCTTGCAAGGAGTGCAAGAAGAGTGTAGGAGCTCACACCGGCAATATGTCTGCTGTGCGATCCAGGTACAGCCGGTAGGGGCGTGCATGAGAGCTGTTAAAGCTACTCTTGCACGGACAGAATCATGGTATGCAAATTACCACATTTGCTGGTGAAAGCCATGCAAATGAGGTAAATTTGCGATCCAGGAAACACTAACCTGTCCGTGGAAGATTAGTGTTAGCTGCAGAAATGCACTCCATTGGTAACGGAGTACATTTCTGCAAATAGCTAAACGGAGCTATGACAGCTCCAAATAAAGGATGGGTACAATTGAGGAAGCATGCCAATGGCCAAATATAAGGCTATTTGCATTATATAATGTTTAAAAATATAACAATTTAACTTTTTTTCCCCTGATCTCCGATGTTTAAGCATAGCGCAGCACCGAGCAAATGTGCTGCGCTTATAAAAACAAGAAATAATTTAAAAAAAGCCAAAAATTGGCATTTTCACTGAAAAGCTTATTCTGCCATGCAGGTGAATAGCAGGCTGAAGACAACATGGCCACTGAGTAGTGGTTGCTAAGGGGGGGAGCTCAGTGTGAGAGATGTAACCATGCATTACTAGGCAATCCTATGCAAATGAGGATAAGGATAGTGAATCCCAATTTTCCCCAGCATGTGAGGCATGTCCCAAGAGTGTAAGAGTAGGAGTAGGTGAGTAGGAGAGTAGAATATAGGTGACATCATGGAGGGTGTGTCAGACAGGCTGTAAGCTAATTGGAGCACAGTGGCTTGTGTTTGCCCTGAGTTGCTCAGGATTGCAAGAGGCGTGCCTACAGTTGTCCTATTTGAAAACCTCAAACCAAAGGTGCACACTGTTAAAAGATAGGAAACTCCTTGCAAACATGCACACAGCATGTGCGCATGTGTGCGTGAGTTTGCACTCGTTTGCGCGGCGCTGCCCCAGGCGGAAACAGAAAGGCAAAAGGAAGGAAAAGAAGTAGTAGGAAGTTAATCAAGGAGAACTAGCAGAGCTGCCAGGTGAAATATATCAGAATCATCCAATTACACAGGCAGCAGACTACCCCAGCCCAGCCCAGCACTTTAAATTTTGCAAACACCAATTCCTCTCCATAATACTCAAACAAACAGACCACACTTTTCAGAACAGTCAGAGAAAGGAACACAGAAGTGGCTTTAATCCATCTTTATTCAATAAAGATGGATTAAAGCCACTTCTGTGTTCCTTTCTCTGACTGTTCTTCGTGGTGTATTCTGAAGAAACACCAATTCCTCCCCTGTTTTTTCTCAAGAACTCTGCAACACTGCAGTATACAAAGAGGGAAAGCTTAAAAAGCTTAAGTCAGACAAAATGTTAGGGACTGCTCTTAGGTTCATAGGTTCATAGGTTCATACTAGGCTATCTGCCCAAGGGCATTTATAAGCCTAGCCCATAGTTATGTGGCTTTCGCCACCCCTTTAGTTTGAATAAAAGCTATGCCTATCATTTTGCTGTGCCTCTGTCAAGCAGTGACACTGAAGTAATCCCTGGGGTATATCTGCAATCTCCCATCCATTGGTCAAGATTCCTCTTGAACAAGGCCAGAGAGGTGCTCTGCCTCACATGTACCGGGATTTTGTTCCACAGCATAGGGAGTCTCTGGGTGATGAATCTGTCCCTCCAGCACATTCTATTTATAACCGTGTCAAGGTTTAAGTCTCCCGCCTTGTGGTTCTGAGGGATCTAGATTTTTTGAGGTGAAGCATATTCATCAAATCTGGGTTTGACATGGCCTTATATGTCAGGCACAGGTCACCTCTGAGCAAGCGGTATGAGACTGAATAGAGCTGGAGTTCTTTCAGTCGGGCAGCATAAGACATATTTTTGAGACCCTTTATCCTTTTGGTGAGGAACTTTGGGGCCTTTCAAGCTGCAGCAGGTGTCTGGTCAGATACATTCCGAACGGGGCATTGTACTCAATCATAGATCTAATGAGTGATGAGTACAGGGGCGATGACCTCCCTTGATCTAGATGTGAATCCCTTCATGATCAGGTGGGTGATATAGAAGGTTTTCCTAACTACTTTAGCAACATGAGTGTCAAACGAAGGCTACTGTCAACCTGGGTCCCCAGATCTCTGATGACTTTTTCTGTGCTCAGTGGATTGCCACCTATATGGTAGCTAGGGTAACCTTGTTTTTCCCGGGAAGGGTATGACTATGCATTTTTTTGCGTTTAACTTCAGGCCATGGCTCTGGCACCAGTTATCCATTTCTGTGAGGCCCTTCTGGAGGATATCTGTGTCAGATGTGTTTTTCGACTATGGCCCAGTTTGCAGTCATCTGCAAACTTTGTCAGCCATAACCCTCCTGTGTTTGCTTGTACTTCAGAAAAGTAGATGCCGAACAAGAGTGGACCCAGGACTGAGCCCTGTGGGACACCACTTGTGACAGGCTTTGAGTCTGACATGGCTCCAGCAACTCTGACCCTGTGGGTTCTGTCACTTAGCCAGTTTGCAACCCATCTTGTGATATATGGGTTTACATTCAAGCTGATGAGTTTTTCGATGATACCCGAGTGGGGTATTGTGTCAAAGGCCTTTGCCAGGTCGAGGTAGGCTGTATGGACTGCCTTTCCCTCATCAATGGCCTTGGTGACTGTCTCGAAAAAGTCAACCAAGTTTAAGAGGCAGGATCTGCCTCTGACAAAGCCAAACTGGGTTGGATCCAAAGTCTGCAAGTTCCCTATGTCTTTATTTATGAGTTCCATTATGATCCTCTCCATGGCTTTGCAGATAAGGCTTGTCAAGCTAATGGGGCGGTAATTTCCAGGGTCTGTGGAGGCACCGCCCTTATGAAGTGGGACCACAGTCGCCGTGCGCCACTCCTTGGGTACGTATCCTGAGGTGAGGCTAAGATTAAACAGCTGTCCTAACTGTGGGTTTAATTCCTCGTTAAACCAACATGTGCAAGGTGCTGAGGGTGGTAATGTTGTGAATGCTGCTTTGCAACCCACAGTGAGGAGACGGAGAAGAGTGTACAGACCCATGGCAACCAGGGGCTACATGAGCTGGAGATAGTGGAGCACTATAGTGTGGACAGAGACCTCCTACAGCAAATTGTTGAGCTTTGCCGGCCATGCCTCACACACAGAACCAACAGAGGGGAACCCATCCCAGTGGATACCAAGGCATGTGTAGACCTAAGAATACTAGCTAATGGTACCTTCCAAAGACCAACTGGTGATATGATGGGGATTTCACAGGCATCAGCATCCAGGGTACTCCACCAATTCCTGGATGCCATGTCAGCACATGTCGGTGACCATGTATATTTCCTCAATTCCCGTGAGGCATTGGCCAGCAATATGCATCTTTTCCACCAAATAGCAGAATATCCTGAGGTAGTGGGTGCAATAGACTGCATGCACATATGCATCAAAGCACCACCCGGTGAGCAAGGTAGGGTCTACATCAACCGCAAGGGCTTCCCCTCCATCAACTGCCAGTTTGTGTGTGATGCCCAGGGCATAATAATGAATTTGTGTGCTGGATGCCCTGGAAGCTATCATGATTCCCACATTTGGCATCTGACCCAGCTGTACCAGAGATTTGCCAATGGGGACATCCCTGAGGGTCACCTAGTGGGGGATGCTGGATATGCACTGGAGCCGTGGCTGACGACACCCATCAGAAATGCACACACACCTGAACAAGAACTCCATAGTGAGGCACACGCACAAACACGAAACATAATTGAGCATGTGCTTGGGATGCTCAAGTCATGGTTCCGGTGCCTGGGCACATCTGGTGGAGCCTTGCAGTACTCACCAACTACATGTACCAGATTGCTATGGTATGTGCCATGCTACACAATATGATCCTGTGGAAACAGCCCCCTACCATTGCCAAGGCCTGCACAGGTACAGCGTGACTCAGAGGAGGAACAACCTAAGCCTGCCCCAGTAGGCAGAAGGAGGTGTGCCCAGTATGCCCTGGCCTTGGCAAACAGGCAACGCATAGCACATACACTGACTCAGTAGGAACCCTGGAAATTACACCTCTCTCTGATTCGCACATACAGTAAAAGGGATGCCTAACTTGACACTACCTGTTTTCAAACATGAATAGGGAGTGTACTATGTGCATCCAACATAGGCAGCCCTGCAGCACCACCCGAGGCATGAGTGCCCTATTTTAAGCAATAT